>NC_064287.1:26399044-26673128 GCF_019186545.1 Solanum stenotomum
ACCCCCCCTTTTTTTTTTCTTTTTTTTTGCTAACATAAGAAAGGAAGACCAACTACCCCTTACCAATTACAACACATGCTGCTACAAAAATAATTTAGCACTAAATTGAAAGCTTAGTATATTTGTTGGTTGCCGAAAAGTTTACGTAAACAATCCAACTTTCATGAGGATAATGTTCTACTCAAACATATCAAATAATAGTACTTTATGTGTCTTATGACTAACTAATATCTATTTTTCAACATCCTTTCAATTTCTGTTTCTTTTAATTAACGATTTGTGTTTACTTGTTTTATGGAGGTGCTCCAAAACATCTTCCTATATATGTTGTGATTTTTAGAATGCCAAAAAGTTGATACACAACTGAGCTCATGTTTACAAGAATCATACAGTGCACCCAAGTTGTTTGATGAATAATGCTTGAACTAATCTTTTTTGTATGCATTGATCATTAGCATACACCATGTATGAATACAATTTATTTTTACTTCTTTCTAATTTGACATGGTCTATTGCAAGCGATATAATTTTTCATATCCAAAAGTCAGTGATTCATTTGCATTAGTTTTTCTTTTTCTAGGCTAATTTTTCAATCCATAAGGAAGAACAAATTGCACCCTTTTGTCCAAAAGTTCATGGAGAATGTAATCTACAGTGCCACATTATGTTTGAACTCATAAGAATTGCAATAATACTTGAAATTAATAATTTGAGAGTTTACTTAGTAATTTTCGATGTGTGGACTACAACTTTACTTTACAACGTCTTGGTGTTTGAAATAATCTCTCTGAAATTATCTATGCAAAGTTATTAGAATCTTCAACTCTATATTTTGTTTATTTTGAATGGACAAGTTCTTCTTACTTACCACTAATTGCGGTATCTTGAGGAAACACCCATTATGGGTGTGTTAGCTATGATAGTTCATACTTTTTAGTTGGGGTCTCCAACTCTATTGAGGGAGAAGTTGTATTTTTTAGTGGTGTTTGATTGTCTTGCGAATTTTTGATGGTTTCTTATATTTCAAGTTGAGATATTAGCTATTAGAATATCAGAAAGACAAAGGCTTTCTTAGGGAAGGAAAGAAAACATCTCATACAAAAGAATAAGAGAATATTGTATGTAAGGAGAGATATGATCTTTCTGAAAATTTTGATCTTTTAGCGCAGTTGACATAACAATGTAGCCCCAGGGGAAGTGCCTGTGACATGAGAATCTTCTTTTATTTTCATACAAGGTTAGGATATATAATATTACAATTGTCTTTATCAATACAAATATACAAGTGCCTTTACTTATACTATTGTATATATCTACACAAATATACAATTGCTTTTATGTATACAAGTGCATATACAATGTTTGTATTTAAAGAAAATTATGTTGTACATATGTACACAAGAAGATGTCTGTATCTTTGCTACAAGGGTTTGAACTATGGAAAGAAGAAAAACAATACAAGACTAGCCTATTTGAGATAGCAAAAGACTGGGGCAGACACAAAAAATCCTCTACTTTTGTGTACTATGATGCAAATCATATACTTCAATAATCATGAATTAAATAATAGTATTCAAAATATAGTTTATCTTTCGATTACTTCAACAAATTTGAAATGGCAAATGTGTTCTGGCCATTGATGTGTGACGAATGAACCTTATGACCACATGGTAATTGGTATGATTTTACTCTTCTGTACCCCGCATAATGTTCTGATTGCAGGATACGGTTGGAGTACTATGATTGTAGTCCATATATCTATAATGTTTTATTCATCAGACTTTATATGTGTTTACTGTAATAAAAATACTCATACTATTGATCTCTATTTTCTATTTTATCATTCACTATGAATGCTTGATTTTATTGTACGATGGAAAATCACAAACATCAATATTAATATTAGTATATTATTTAAAGGCCAAATCCATTGATGTCCTCCTAAAGTTGACATCAAATTTCACTTAGACACTTTAACTGAGTGATGTTCATTTTAGACATCTCATGTAGGGTCTCGTTGTGTCATTTTGACATTTTTTGCTGACATGTCAAAGTGAGTGTGATACACTCAACAATTGCGCGTGAAAGGCTTAATTTAGCCAAATATTTATTTTATTTTCTCTTCTTCTTCTCCAATTTTCAAGTCGCCACCTCCCACCATTTTTTCAAGCTTAAACTCCTTCGATGGAGGTCAAATTTTTTATTCAAATTCGTTTTTAAGTCATTTTTTTTCTTCATTGTATTACTTTTCTAAATTTACCATCACCTCCCTCGACCTTTTTTGCCAGATAAATGGATACCAATCAACACCCATATTTCATATTTGATCTCTCCTTCTTTCTTCCTCTCCCTCTTCTCTTTCCACAAAACAACACTAAAAGAAAGAAAAATAGTAAAAGAAAAGAAAAAAGCACAAAAGAGATATAGAGTGTATGAAAAAAGACGATTTCCGATTCCACCTTTTTCGCCGGAAAAACTGGATATCAACACTCATATTTTATATTTTTTTCTTTCTTTCTCTCCTTGTCTCCCTCCTCCTCCTCTCTTTTTCTCTCAAAACAACACTAAAATAGAACGAAAAAAAGAATTTTAAACAATTTTAAAGAGTAAATTCAGAAAAAAAATTAAGAAAATTATTGGGTATAGTAGAGAAGACAATTACCGGGGGGGGGGGGGGNAAATTAATTTTTTTTATAATAATATTTTTATTTTATTTGCTAAATAGATTTTAAAATAATTTTTTACTTAAAATAACACATGTGATCATTTAATTCGCTGTTTGCCACGCCTAGGGCTGGCAAGGGGACGGGGACGGGGACTGGGGGATGGGACAAAGGGGGACGGGACGGGACGGGGGACGGTTCTGGGGGGATTTGGCCGGGACCGGGATTGGGGGGACAAAAATAAGTCCCATCCCGTCCCACTATATATACGGGATGGGACGGGACGGAGGATTTTTTATTTTTTAGATACTTAATTATTTGTATTGATATTATATGTTATTGAATAACATTTTTAGTTTATTTGATTTTTTTTCAATAACATTTTTAGCTAATAAATAATGCTTAAGTTTTCAAATTTCAAAATTCAAAATTCAAATTTCAATTTCAAATTTCAAATTTCAATTTCAAACTTCAAATTTCAAACTTCAAATTTCAAATTTCAAATTCAACTTTCAAATTTCAAACTTCAATTTTCAATTTTCAAATTTGAGAAGTTCAAATTTGTATTTTAAATATTTTAAAGTAATTTAAACTTGAAATTTTGATTTTTAAATTAAGTATTTTAAAGTTAGTTTAGTATATATGTAAATATGTATGAATATATTAAAATTAAAATGCAAGACAATAGTTATATAAAAAAGACTTAATAAAACCTTCAAATTTATTCAATAAAATCTAATTGCAACTTAGAACTTAGAAGTTACATTGTTACAATTTACAAATATTAGTGGAGTAACTAATCTATGCAGCCACCTTCTAGGAAGGGTTCTGTTTCAATAAGTTCTCATATGTAAAACTAATATTTGTTACAAATATTAGATGAGTAACTAATTTACGCAGCCACCTTCTAGGAAGGGTTCTGTTTCAATTAGTTCTCGGATGTAATCTAATATTTGTATTCTCCTTTAAAATTTAATTCTAATTGTCACATCATATCGACGGTAACATCCTCCGGTGTTGGCAAACTTTCTAGAAACTCTTGTGACTCTAATTCATCATCACTAGATCCAAGTACCGCATTAATCCAAGCTTCTTGTTTGGAACTTAACTTTGGCAAATTATCATTTCTCCTTTCGGCGTTGACCCAATCTCTAAATAAAACTGATATTTCCAAACTGTCTTCCGCCAATGAATGTCTATGATCGCCAAGTTGAAACCTTGCCGCACTAAAAGCAGCCTCTGATGCAACTGATGAAGCTTGAATAGCTAGAACATCACGAACCATTTTGCTTAAAATTGGAAATGCAACGCTCCGCCTCCTCCACCATGCTAATAAATCTTCATTGCCATCTTCGTCTTCCACTGTTTCTAAAGATTGATTAAGATATTCTTCAAAATCATCACGGTTAGTAGAATTAAGACCAAGAAAATCTCGCATATAACTTGAAATTCGAGCTTTACTCTGAGGATTAGAAGTTTGACCAACTTCTTGAGTATTTCCTGTAGTTCTATATTTTTCATACAAAATTTTTGCTTCTACTTTTATGCTACACTTACACAGTTGACTAGTTGGATTTATTTCCGGTGAAATTTCTAAGGTATCATAAAAAGTGTCAACAAGTCCCTGCACACCTTGTAATTTATAGTCAGGATGAAGTAAAGTAGCAGTTAAAAAAATTTGAGGAATAGGAAAAAAATATTTTTAAAATTTTTCAATCATACCTTCAATTGCAACTCTAAATTTTTTAATTTTTTTGTATTTAGAAAATTGAATTGAAATAGCACAAATATTTATTAATACTGATGAAATAGTAGGATAATAAATTCCAGAAAACATGGTTGTAGCATCATAAAAAAGTCTTAAAAATTCTAATAGTTCATTAGTTTCTTCCCAATCTTCTTCACAAATTCTGTCTAATGGGTCAGCATTATGAGCATTAAACACCATTTGTATGGGTCCTCTATATTCGTAAGCAACTAAAAACATTTCGTAAAAAGAATTCCACCTTGTTTTAATATGTCTTGGAATTTTTCTTGGTGGCAAATCACATAGTACACAACGCTCATTAAATTCCCTAATTCTACCAGCTCTATTAGCATTAAAAATCCAGGCAACAACATATTCAATTTTCATACAACCACATTCAAATAATGAAATACCATCTTGTACAACTAAATTTAATACATGTGCAACACATCTAACATGAAAAGAATTAACATCAATTGGACATAATCTAGTTTTAACATACTAGCAGCGTTTACATTATTAGATGCATTATCTAATGCGACAGACATTAATCTATAAGCATGTAATAATCTATAACACTCAAAATATTTGAAGCTAAATATGCACCAGTTTTTTTTCTCTACACATTCTTTATAACTTAAGATTCTTTTTTGCAAATTCCAGTTATGATCAATCCAATGTGCTGTAACAGTTAAATAATCACGTCCATTAACACTACGACCCATGTCCGAAGTTATAGACACTCTACAATCTAATATGCTAAACATACAACGAAGATATTGACAATGTTTACTTTGATATACAAAAACATCAGATTTAACAGTATTTCTTGAAAAACCTTTATAATTAGGATTATAAGTTTGTTGAATATATTCAATAAAACCAGGATGTGAAAGAAAACTATAAGGTAAACCACAAACATAAACCATTTTAGCTAAATTTTCACGATCTCTTTCCTTATTATATTTACGTTGTGTTAGTGGACCACCGTGGTTAGAAGGATCTAATGTTCCTAGAACCATGTTAGAAGCCCCTACCGATTCATTAACATTAATATCAAAATCATTAACTGGAATTCCTTTTTTTCTATTGGCTAATGATTTAGCTTCTTTATATTGAATCGGCACACAAGAGAACAAATGTTTATTTAAGCCCCCCGTCCCACCTTGACCTCCACCTTGTTTATGTTTAAAAGGTTGCCTACATTTATTACAAATAGCAATAGAATTTTCCTTATCTAAAGTCATAAATTGCCACACAACAGAAATTTTAGGGCGTTGATACTTCACCTTCTCCCTTGTAGGAGGTATAAGGGGTGGGCGTCCAGAATTTTGCTCCGTTGAATTTGTAGTTTCATTTGGAACATTTGTCACCGGACTAGTAGGTGTATCTTCTGATTCATCTTCTCCCGAACCAACTTCTACTTCTTCACCTGAATTTTCATCAAGATAAGGATTAATATCACCATAAATTTGTTGTAAAAGTTTACAATCGAGTTGAGCATTTGAATCAATATCATAAGAAGTATCATCAACATAAGTAGAATCATTTGTATTAAATCTAACTCTAGAAGTACCACCACATTTACTCTTATTTTTTTCCTTACTACTTTTTTTAGTAAAATTAAATAATCTACTAATGCCATTTGGTTCTTTCTCTTTTCCTTTACCGGTATCTTTTTTGTTAGAACTCATATTTAATTATATGTAAAGTATAATATAAAAATAATAATAACACAAAAATTAATGACGAAAAATAAAATATAAATATTATGAAACGAATGTACCAAACGTCTGCGTTAATAGCAGACGTTATAACCGATTCTTGAAGCTTGTTGTAACTTGTAACTTGTAATTTGGAACTCCAATATTTGATAGCAAATATGAGAATTATATATATTATGATATATAATATGAAAACTTAGAATTGAAATATATGTATTATGATATAATATGAGACTTAAATGGAATAAAATATTGAGACTTAAGATTGAGACTTGAGTGAATATAAAAAAAAGATGAGAGAATATATGATTTTGTAAGAAATAATAAGGGATAGAGGGGTATTTATAATATTAAAAGTGGGTTAAAGTGTATTTATGATAACTTGAGGGTTTAAAGTAAAGTATTAAAAGTAGGGGTGGTAGGGGGTGTTGGGGAAGGGAAAAAAAAGTCAATAAATCCGTTGGGGGCCCCCACTAGCCGTTGCCCAACGGATATAATTCAAAAACAAAAAAAAAACGTTAGGGGATCCCGCGAACCGGCCGGTTCATCCGGGCCGGGACCGGGCCGGGTCAACCGGGGCCAAAAGGTGAACCGGCCCCTAACCGGTCTCCTATCCGAACCCCTTCCAAACCCTCTAAACTGTACGGGACCGGGTCCGGCGGGCCGGTTCTCGAACCGGTCGCGGGCTGGGGTGGGCCGACCCGGTCCCCCTGCTAGCCCTAGCCACGCCATCAACGAGTGTATTACACTCTCCTTCAGCTTTTTTCTTATTGTAAAAAAAATGTCAAAAGAATATAGCGGGATCCTACATGAGGTATCTAAAATGAATATTGCACAGTTAAGGTGTCTATGTGAAACTTGGTGCCAACTTAAGGGGGCCACTGATGAGTTTGACCTTATTTAAAAGTACCCAAGAACTTATCTATTTCAGACATCTACATGATAATATCATAGTTTACCCATGTTTATATAGGGACATTCGGTGAAAGTATCAATTGCTTTAAATGTATTATTATTATTGTTGTTATTGTTATTGTCAAACCAATGAGAAAACGATATAACACATTTAAATATGTTGGCCCGTGCTAGCACGAGCCTTTGCCATCTAGTTTTTATATAACATTTTAGGTATATTGGTGAGTAATATTTTTTTATTTGAAGTTATCATTCAGACTAAACTGACATGTAGCTTTGAGAGATTAGACAGACATATGACCTAACCTCTTTAACAAAAGTCAAAACTATAATTAAATATATATGTATATTTTGATACATATATAAACATTTTATGTATATTGGTGAGTAATATTGTTTTAGTGTGGTTTTGAGAGATTAGACATATGGCCTAACTCTTTTAAAAAGTTAATATGAGTATAAAAAAATATTACTCTCCCCGTTTTAATTTACATTGGTTAACCTATTATTATCGATTAAAATTCATTAATAATATAAAAGAACTTTTACTGTATGCAATGTGAGTCCCCTCTATATATTATCCTTATGAGCAAGCCTTCATTATATAAACAAAAAGGAAACACATAATGCTCAAAACCATGACAACATCTCAAACTTCTTCACCAACTCCTCCCAAATATTTACAAGAGGATGGTGTAAGTGAAGACTGTAAGAAGTTGCTCTCTATCCTACCGAAAAAAAAGGATGGATTGGATCGTATATATACAACTATCAAGGCTTTTGGACATCACCAAGATTAATCCAAGGTGTGATTGCATGTCAACAACAATTTCAAGTTGAAGAATAGTGATATCATTCTTGTTACGACTCCAAAATCAGGAACCACTTGGTTAAAAACACTTTTATTTTCTTTAGTGAATCGATAAAAATATCCTATTTTTGAATAAAATCACCCATCACTTGTCAAGAACCCTTATGATCTTGTTCCATTCTTGGAACTTAAGCTCTATGTTGATGGTCAAGTCCTTGATTTTTCATCCTTCACTCCACCTAGAATCCTGTCAACTCATTTGCCCTATGATCATTGCCAAAATCAGTCCAAGATTCAAGAACCAAACTTGTTTACTAATGTAGAAATTTGAGGGACACTTTTATTTCAATGTGGCATTTCACAAACAATTTAAGACTTGACTACATAGATACCAATTCCATTGAAGAAATGTTTGATCATTTTTGTAAAGGTGTAAGCCTTTATGGTCCATTTTGGAATCATGTGTTGGATTATTGGGGCAAAAGCATAGAAAAACCTAAGGAAGTAATTTTCTTGATGTATGAAGAAATTAAAGAGCAACCGAAAATTCAGCTTAAACGTTTAGTTGAATTCTTGGAATTTTCATTTTCTATAGAGGAAGAAAACTGTGGAGTGAAGGATAAAATATTAAGAATGTGTAGCTTTGAAAATTTGACCAATTTGGATGAGAATATAAATGGAAAATTATCAACCGGAGAGGAAACTAAAATGTTCTTTTGTAGAGGGGAAGTTGGTGATTGAAAACGTTATTTTACTTTAGAGATGAGTGAGCTACTCAATCATATAATTAAACAAAAGTTTCATGGATCTAAATTAAAATTTTTGTATATTTGATTAGGCATTCATATGCTTTATGCCAATTGAATGCAATTATTTATTTTGAAAATCAATTTTGAAATAGTTGTGTTGTGATTAATCTATTTTAAAAGTTCACCTGTTGAATATTTTTTTTTATTGTGTCACGGACAAGTAATTTCTTTTATAACTATTTCACACCAAATCCTTCCTACTATAGTAGTGAAAATGAGGTTGGTTTTTATTTATTTATTTTGATTTTAAGTCCAACAATTATGGCTACAAATGTCAAATCAAGAATTGATTGCTCAAAATTTACAAAATTGATCAGAATGATTTTTCTTGTGAAATACCTCTAGAATTTTTTACCCCAAAAAAAAGTTTAACTTTCTTACATAATTTTAATAATTGACTGACTATTCGAGCAACAAACTCATTTTAGGAGCTTCTATTTTTGACAATGGGTACCATTGTAATATATCGTGATGATAATAATAAAATAATGACAATCATCTTATTTATGCTCAAAATATCTAAAGGGAGCTGTCATGGTCTATTATTAGTAGATGATGAAGTATTGAATGAAGACACATAGGAAAAGATTAACGATAGATTGGAGGTTTAAAGATAGATCCTACGGTTTAACAGTTCATGGTGAGCAGGACAAAGCAAAGTATTTAGAGTATAAGTTTAGTGACGTAACTCACGAGGCAAATGTGGAGGTGATTATTAATATACTACTCATTCTTAAAGAGAGAAAATTTCAAGTATTTTGGTCAATAATCTAAGTAAATGTGAAGATTGATGATGATGTTATACATAGGGGTGTTTTGTCATGCCCCGAGCCTACACCCTGAATGCGACTGAGACTCGAGAACCATTGCTGGCCCCAAGCGAACCCTTGGTTTGGCTCAACTCTCAGCGGAAGACTTACTCACCAATAAAAGAGTCTCAAAAACAAACTTTACTCAAAGTCTTTATAGAAATACTCAGAATATTTTAAAGATAAAACATTTACTAGCCAAAAGAGGCAACTCAAGTCTCAACATTTACAACTGAAATGGAAAAGACTCATGAACTACCATTTAACTATCTATGAAGCCTCTAATACTATGAGGGATGTCGGGACAAGAACCCTGATCATCCTAACAAACTGCAATACTGAAAAGTAAAGAAGGGATCCTCTGGAAGCAAGGACGCTCATCGAAGAACTCTGGAACTCAACTGGATCAACGAAGCGTTGGTTGATGATCCTGGTTACGTGTATCTGCATCATAAAAGATGCAGGCCAAATGGCGTCAGTACATGGAATGTACGAGCATGCAAGGGGAAATATAAAACAAAACATAAACTTGAACTGGAACTGAAGAAACAACTTACCTCGTCTAGACTCAACTTAGGGATACTCAACTTACTCAATTCATTTCAATATAAAGCAATAGTAAAGATGCATTATAAAGAAAAAATTTTAAACAGTAAATAACAACTAAATGTATTTGAAATATATTATATCTCAGTTTGCATGCAAGAATAAAAATAAACTTTGTTTGTATATAAAAATACAAATAAATTCTGTGTGGGAGATTCTCTAATCGACAACCATCACTATGAGCTATGTGATGATACATCGTCTCGCCCACACTGCCAGAACTGTCCTATACTTTGCTAGGGTATAGGACCTACTAACTAAGTGGATCCACTAGTCTATGCTTAAAAATAATAAGGAATCATCTAAAAAGTATGACCTTTTCTACCCACGCTGGCTACGTGGTTTACGAGAACTTTGAGTTATCTGGACTCGTCCCCATATCGGTGTTCAATACTACTCTGAAAATATAACTAGCTCATATGTTTAAAAACATAACTCTTTCTCTGGTTTGAGATTATTACTCAAAATATTTCTCTTATAAGAGATAGTACTAAAACTGCTAAAGAACTCTTTTGGAAATTGGTGTTTCCTCTCATCTTAATGTGAAAGCATTTATTCTTGGGAATACTTAGTTCTCATATATAATTTTAAAAAAAATGAACTCAACTTTACTTATCCTTAAACTCAAGTGCTCAAGTCTTAAAATAAGTTTAAAACAATTGTAAAAGACTTCTCAAATGACTCGGAAGAACTCTCAAGACTTGACTCTCTACCTTGAATTTGAATTATGGATTCAAGGTTATGATTCATGTAATGAATGATCACTCAATGTTTAGAAGTATTTTAGAGTAGTTAGAATCAATAGGAATTGAAAGATAACTTTAAAGGAACTCAGACGGGTTACACAACTGAAGACGTGACGGGGCAGGCTACCCTGGCGCACTGAGTGGCGCGTGGTGCCAGCCCATGAACTACTGAGGGGTAGTTGGGGTGCACAGGCTGGCGCAGGGCGCTAGGCCCCAAACTACAGAATACTAATTAGGGCGCACTGGTTGGCGCGGCGCCCTATGCTCCTGCTCAGGTTTCGACGAATTTTCTTGCTTTTTTTCATTCTCTAACTCCTCTAAACTCGAGAGATTTCCCTCATACTCTTTGGATTCTTAGACCCAACATAACTACAACGAAATACACTCTAAAATACTCAAGAACAATACTCAAACACAAGATCTTCATTGCAAGAACACAACGAAACCTCATACTTAAACAATAGATCACAAACTTCAAGAAACTCATCAAGAACTCAAATTTATCAATCTTTATAGATGGATTCGAATATGTAAAGCATGATTGGAGTGTGGGTGAACGAACCCAACACTATGAAAGCTTACATACCTCTTAGGGATCAAACCCTTGGCGAAATGATCCTCAATTCGCAGGAAAACTTGAAGAACTCCTTGAACTCTTCTCCTTTTCTCCTCTTCTTGAACTCCTCTCAAAACCCTAGCGTAAATTAGGATTTGTAAAAATGAACCAAATCAGTCTAGGCCCCTAAATATTACCAAAATTCATTTTAAGCTGATGGGATAAGGAAAAGGCCAAAATACCCCTCATTAATTTGGGTAACTTTCCTTAACTGGACAACCAGATTTTCAAACGGGCATATCTCCCTCATTCGAGCTCGAAACTTAGCAAACTCAGTGGCGTTGAAAATATATTCCAAGAACATTCATTTGATATCTTATGGGCCACCTAGCTCATCCTGTACTGGAAGTTATGATCGTTTGAAGTTGACCCAAAACTCATAGCTTAGCATAACTTGCCAAAATTTTCAATTTGACTCTTTCCAAATTAATTCTTTCTAAATCTAGCTCTTTCTAAGGCGGGATGTTACATGTTCATGGTTCAGTTTGGATTGGTTATTGGTTAAAATCAAAACCAAACCAATCTAGTTGGTTTTTAAATTTCTAAAATTAAACCAAACCAAACGAAAAAATAATCGTCGCTTTGGTTATTATCGGTTTGGTTCAGTTTGGTTTAGTTTTTCTGGGTTTTTCCGTTTGAAAATAATAATTTTTTTGAGGACATACGTATCTCCATAGACACAAACACCTAATACATGAACAGTCCCATGAAAATCTATCATTGGTCCAATTAAGCAATACTAGGGTTATCATTACACGAACAAAGTGATTCAATTAAGAGAAAGTGTGACTATTTTATATGAGGTAGGGTAGGTAAAGACTAAAGTAATGAATTTCTATATATTTGAACTTTGGAATGTAATAGTTGGGCTAAAATTTAAGTATGAGGCTTATGAAAATGGTAAGTTCAAGAAACTTAAATATACAACTTATTAAAGACTTAAGTTGATTAAAATTTAACAAAATATTTATTTTTTATTTATGAATTATATATAAATAATTATAAAATTTATATATCTAATTTATCAATTTGGTTTGGTTATTTTTGCAGTTGTTTTTTAGTAAAACCAAAACCAAACCAAATAGTACCAGTTTTCAAAATTTAAAACCAAATCTAATCAAACCAAACCAAATATCAATTTTTTTAGTCGGTTTGATTCAGATTGATTCTTTTAACCATAACCATGAATAACCTATACATGGTAATGGAGCGAGGTGGATGAAATGGAGGATGGCATCCGATTTTTTGTGTCGTAAGAATGTGCCACCATGATTTAAAGGTAAGTTATTATAAAGTGATTGTTATAGAACAACTATGCTATGGGTAGATTGTTGGTCGATCAAGAACTCAAACATTCATAACATGAAAGTAGCTGAAATGAGGATGCTGAGATGGATGTATGAGTATACTTGTTGGAGAGATAAAACTAGGAATGAAGATATCCGGGAAGGAGTGAAATGACCCCCGTGATGAATAAGATGAGGAAATTGAGGTTGAGATGGTTCGAACATGTAAAGATGAGATTCACATGTACCCTAGTGAGGAGGTGTCAGAGGGTATTATGGTGGGTCTAAGAAGAGGTAAAGGTAGGTCAAAAATTATTATCGAAATGTGATTAAACAAGACACGACAAATTTGAAGTTATCGCAGATGTGATCCTAGATAGGAGGATATGGAAGTTGAGGATTACCTTACCGAGGATGTGATTCAGTTTTCTTAAAAGTATTATTATTATTCTTACTCTCATGCTATATTATTCTTTGATCTTATTATTACATGTTTTTTCTTTTGCTTCGGTTATCGTACTACTTTTTGTTGATATTATCCTTTTTTCCATTGTTTCAACATAACTTCTCCATTACTCATGTATTTTCTTTTCATACCAAATTTTATATGCTTTACTTGAACCTAGGGTTTATAAGAAAAATAAATTTATTTACCTTCACAAGATCAAAGGGGTAAGGTTATATATAACTACTCTCTCAAACCCCCTTTATCAAATTATCATGAAAATTAATATTGTTATTATTGTATTATCTTCACACTCATCTCTAAATTCTTTCTTTCTTTTTCTTTAATATTGGATAACAAGATGCAATATCTTGTTCCTAAGATTTTTTCAATTTTCATTGTCACACTACTATACACTTACCACTATTATATTGCTCTTTTTGTTTCAATTAATAACGTGACATTGTTTGGTTGGATATCAATTTTTTTTTAAAAAAATATATAATTTAAAAAGTCTAAAACAAATTATAAATTTGCATAGGATAACGAAACACCTCTTTAAAGAGAAATTATTTTTGCACTCACAAAAATATAGCATGAAGTGTGATGTGGCTCACTAATTATTGTAAGACACTCACGTTAATAACACCACTCTTGAATCTTCATAAACATTAATAAGAAAAGTGAATAAAAAGTTGTTAATAGAAAGACATGAAAAGTGTGAAGTAGAGAGCTCACATGTAGTGTATGCCTAAAATATTCACGTGAATAATAAGTGTATCTGTGCGTATATATGTTATATAAATTCCAAACTCGAAGAAAACACTCAATTTAAAACAATGACAACATCTCAAAGTTCTTCTCCCAAATATTTACAAGAGGACCTAAGTGAAGAGCGTAAGAAATTTCTCTCTACCCTACCTAAAGAAAAAGGATGGATGGAATCAACTATCTACAATTATCAAGGTTTTTGGTCATCATCAAGAGCAATTCAAGGTGTGTTGGATTTATTAAAGACTCATCGATGAAGAAGCTCGAGGATGATGATTTTGTGGCAAAGAAGAATGAAAAAGGTTAAAAGGGACTTTGTTTTTAGACGACACAAAGTTTACTAACATAGTAGAATCACACCAGCTTTTCTTTTCTTTTCTTTTAAGTTGTAGTTTTGTTTTTCCATCTGGAAATTACAGATTCCTTATTTTTATTTTTACTTCCATGTAAATTGTAGTTTGTTATTTAAGATAACTAACAATTAGGAGATAGTTGGGTAGTTTGTGATTCTTTCCACTTTTACTTCGTGTAACTACATATATGCTGTTTAAGGTAGCTAGTATATAGGACTAGTATGCTGTTTAAGGTTGCTAATATATAGGATAGTTGGGTAGTTTATTATTTCAAGTTTTGCTATATATACATGTGTTAAACAGAGGGATAAATATATGAAACTTTCAGCACATCTCTTTTATATATTTTTGCAATCTTTCATGGTATCAGAAGTCGAGTTTTAAATCTTTCCTCCTGTTTTCAGTTTTATTCCTGCTCTTAATTTGTTACAATGGGAGATCATGTCCCCACGTCTTCTGAGACTCAAGTTCCCATTCTTGCTGGAATTAATGCGGCCACTCTGCTCATAAACTCTTCTCATCTTTTTTTTATTTCTCCTATCGATTCTCCTGGTATGTTGTTAGTTAATACGACTTTTGATGGCAAAAGTTTTTGGGGATGGAAGAGGGGCGTGCTCATAGCCTTGACTGCGAAAAACAAGTCGGGTTTTATTGCTGGATCAACTCATGAACTTGCTGTTGGTACAGACCTGCACAATGCCTGGTCGAGAGCAAACAACGTGGTAATTTCCTGGGTTTTGAACTCTCTTTCTAGAGAAATTTTTGAAAGTGTTCTATACTCTTCCACCGCTAAAAAGTTGTGGGTAGAATTAGAAGCCATGTTTGGACAAAGTTCAGGTGCTAAGCTTTTCTAGCTTCAAAAAGAGCTAAGTGACCTTGTTTAGGGCTCCTCTGATATTGTGACTTATTACACAAAGATGAAACGTCTTTGGGATGAATTGGATGCTTTGGATTTCTTCATTCCATGTAATTGTTCTTGTTCTTGTGGAGCAAAGGAAAAAAACATTAAGTCCAAGAAAGATGAATGCTTCGTTCGATTTTTAATGGGACTTAATGACTCTTATTGTGCACCTAGAGGTAATATTCTCATGATTTCACCGCTCCCTTCTATCCCAAATGCTTATGCATTGTTGATGCAATAGGAGAAGCAAAGGGAGGTCCTGAATACACCAAAGTTTCCTGGTGAATCTTCTTCATTCATTGCTAACAATGGTCCGCGATCATTTTCTACTGATTTCAAGGGACAAAAAGGGACTTATGATAACAAGAAGTCTAATCTTGTTTGCAGATATTGCAAGAAAACAGGACATAGCATTGAAAAATGTTATAAGATACATGGATTTCCAGCTGATTTTACATTTACTAAGTCAATTTTTTTTCACAATTCTGTTAAGAGCAATGCTGTGATTTCTAATGAATTTTCTGGAGATTCTTTCCTGACTAGCGCAGAATCAGAGGAGCATGAGAAACTCCTCACACAGGTGCAATTGACACAGGTCATGCAGATGCTTCAACAGGTGAAAACTAAGGATCAAGCCAATAATTCTGATGTCATAGCTTTTGCCAATTGTGCTGGTATTCCTTTAAGCCTCATTTCTCTCTAAATTCCACTATTGATGGTAAAACGTTCACTAATGAGACGTGGATAATAAACTTAGGTGCAACTGAGCATATGAGTTACAATAAATATTTTTTTCTCGATCTTAAACCATTGGCTAGGATTACTTCTGTAAGGCTTCCTAATTCACAAAAAGTTAAGGTTTCTCATTCAGGATCTGTCCAACTATTCTCAAATTTAACCATTCATAATGTGTTGTATGTGCCTAGTTTCCATTTCAATTTATTGTCTGTACACCAGTTATGTCGACAACTTTCTAATATATTATTCTTCACACCTTCTTATTGTTTCATGCAGGGCCCTTCCATGAAGAGCCCAATGCTCCTTGGTGAAAGCCAAAATGGTCTCTACATCTTCAAGAATAGGCCTCCAGCTGCTTCTTATTCTGTCAATTCCTGCTTTAAGTCTAGCTCTAGTTTAGATTCCCTAAAGGATGATAAATCTAGTTTGTCATGTATTTCTCTTTCTGTTATTCAAAGCAAGTTATGGCATGTAAGGTTGGGGCATATGCCTTTATCAAATATGCAGAATATCAATGGCATTCCTATTTCTTTTTGTTCGAAATTTTTTGTTCCTTGTTCTATTTTTCCATTAGCAAAGCAATCCAAACTTCCTTTTCCTATTAGTCATATTTCGTCTCGACAGATTTTTGATTTAATCCATATTGATACTTGGGGGCCTTATCAAACTCCTACTTATGATGGTTATAAGTATTTTTTAACCATAGTGGATGAATTTAGTAGAGGAACTTGGACGTTTTTATTAACCACTAAAAGTAAGCTTTTTCTATTCTCAAATCTTTTCTTGCAATGATAGAAAGGCAATTCAATAAGAAAGTTAAGGTCATTCGGTCCGATAACGCTTGGGAATTAGGTTCAAGTTTAGAAACCTCTAATTTTTTGTCTACACAAGGCATCATTCATCACACTTCTTGTGTTGCCACACCACAACAAAATGGTGTGGTTGAAAGGAAACATAGGCATCTTTTGGAAGTTTGTAGAGCTTTGGTTTTTCAATCTCATCTTCCATCAAAATTTTTGGGGGATTGTCTTATGACAGCCACTTATTTAATCAATAGATGTCCGACTAAACTATTATCTTTTCAAACACCACATAAAAAACTCTTTGGTCATCCTCCAAACTACTCTAACCTGAAATGTTTTGGTTGTCTTGGTTTTGCCTCTACTCTTTCCCAGGGTAGATCTAAATTGGATCCTGGCTATCCTTTTGGGAAAAAGGGGTATAAGTTACTTAGTTTACATTCTCAAAAGTGCTTTGTTTCCAGAAATGTTGTTTTTTATGAAGATATATACCATTTTTCTTCTATTCAGCCTCCTGTTTCTGTTTTTCCTCTTACAGATTCACTAATTATACCTGATCCTGATTATCATGTTACATCTTCTCCTTCCCCTATTTATTCGTTTCCTACTAATGAACTTTCTCCTGTAGCTTCCATACCCACTCTCCCTTCACAACCTTTGGTTTCCATCCCTCCTATCAATCCTATCACCTTGAGAAAATCTACCAGATCTATCAAGACCCCTGCATATTTAGAAGATTACATTTGTAATATTGTACACTTTTCTAATGTGTCTGATACTTGTTTCTCTTCTCCTATCTCTGTTACGTCATTTTCTTTTAATGCTTTGTCCACGTCTAATCAACAATATATCAATTCTCTTTCACATATTAAAGAACCTACCAATTTTTCCCAAGCCATTTTATATCCGGATTGGCTGGAGGCTATGACAAGAGAATTAGATGCTCTTATCACCAATGACACCTGGGAAGTCGTATCATTGCCCTCGAGAAAGAAGGCTTTACCCAATAAATGGGTTTACAAGGTAAAACTCAACTCTAACGGTTCTGTGGAGAGACTTAAAGCTCGGTTGGTTGTTAGGGGTGATGTTCAAAAGGAAGGTGTTGATTTTACTAAAACTTTCAGTCCAGTTGTGAAGATTACTACTATAAGGTGTGTTTTGGCAATCGCTATTAAGAAAGGGTGGGGTCTTTACCAATTAGATGTAAATAATGCTTTTTTACATGGAGAGTTGGATGAAGAAGTTTATATGAAGTTCCCGGCAGGTTTTAAGGTTTCTGATCCTACTCAAGTTTGTCACCTAAAGAAATCTTTATAGGCCTTAAACAAGCCTCGCGACAATGGTACTCAAGGCTAACTGCTACATTGAGTTTCAAAGGTTTTCAACACTCCTTGAATGATTATTCCCTCTTTTATAAATGCACTGGTAGCTCTGTATCTATATTAGCCGTATACGTGGATGATATTTTGCTCACAGGTAATGATATGGCAGAACTAGAAGCATTGAAATCTTTCCTTAATTCAGAATTTAAGATCAAGGATCTAGGTGATTTACACTATATTTTGGGCGTTGAAGTCATTCGAGAACCTCACAGTTTGATCCTAACTCAAAGAAAGTTCATTCTGGAACTATTATCTGAAATATGATTGCCTTGGATTCAAACTTGCCTCTTCTCCTCTGGATCCCACTCTAAGATTGCAAGCAAATATGGATTCTCCTCTTCCGGATCCCACTGTTTATAGACGGCTCATTGGACAATTAAATTTTTTAACTCATACAAGGTCTGATATCTCTTTTTTGGTCCAGCACCTTAGCCAATATATGCAGTCTCCATATCAAGCACACTTTGCAGCTGCACACCATGTTCTTCGATATCTTCTTTCTAATCATGGTTTGGGGATTTTTCTCAATTCCTCTCCTTCTTTAACTCTCCTCGCTTTTTGCGATTCTGATTGGGCTACTTGCTTAGATTCTAGACGATCTGTTAGTGATTTTTTTTATAGTCTTGGAGGCAGTCCTATTTCATGGAAATCAAAGAAACAACATTCTCTTTCCCTTTCATCCACAGAAGCCGAGTACAAATTAATGAGAAGGGTTGTTGCTGAGCTGACGTGGTTAGTTCGTCTCATTTCCGACTTGTCTCTGCCTCCTGCACTATCAATTTCTCTCCATTCAGACAGCCAAGCAACAATTCATATTGCTAAAAATCCTGTCTTTCATGAGCGGATGAAACATGTTGACTTAGATTGTCACTTCGTCCGTCAACAATACCTCACTAGTTTGATTTCTCTTTCTTTTCTTCCATCTTCATCCCAAGTAGCAGATTTGTTTACTAAGCCCTTACCTGCTACTTCTCATCATTTCCTATTGAACAAGTTGGGTGTTCGTTCCTCCCCGTCCAACTTGAGAGGGGGTGTTGGATTTATTAAAGACTCATCGATGAAGAAGCTTGAGGATGATGATTTTGTGGAAAAGAAGAATGAAAAAGGTTAAAAGGTACTATGTTTTTAGACGACACAAAGTTTACTAACATAGTAGAATCACACCAGCTTTTCTTTTCTTTTCTTTTAAGTTGTAGTTTTGTTTTTTTCCATCTGGAAATTACAGATCCTTATTTTTATTTTTACTTCCATGTAAATTGTAGTTTGTTATTTAAGGTAACTAACAATTAGGATATAGTTGGGTAGTTTGTGATTCTTTCCACTTTTACTTCATGTAACTACAAATATGCTGTTTAAGGTAGCTAGTATATAGGACTAGTATGCTGTTTAAGGTTGCTAATATAAAGGATAGTTGGGTAGTTTATTATTTCAAGTTTTGCTATATATACATGTGTTAAACAGAGGGATAAATATATGAAACATTCAGCACATCTCTTTTATATATTTTTGCAATCTTTCAAGGTGTGATTGCATGTCAACAACAATTTCAAGCTCAAGATAGTGATATCATTCTCGTTACATCTCCAAAATCAGGAACCGTTTGGTTAAAATCACTTTTAATTGCATTAGTGAATCGAAATAACCATCCTATTTTTGAAAAAGATCACCCTTTACTTCTAAAGAACGGTCATGATCTCGTTTTATTCTTGGAACTTGATCTATATGCTGATGGTCAAGAGTCCCTGATTTTTCATCGTTCACTTCACCTAGACTATTGGCAGCTCAAGTGCCCTTTGCTTCATTGCCAAAATCAGTTTAGAATTCAAGAACAAAACTTGTTTACTTATGTAGGAATCCAAGAGACACTTTTTTTTCTATGTGGAATTTTGCAAACAATTTAAGACTTGATAATCACAAAGATACCAATTCCATTGAAGAAATGTTTGATCATTTTTGTTAGGGTGTGAGTCTTTATGGACCATTTTGGAATAATGTGTTGGATTATTGGAAAGAAAGTATAATTCTGATAAAGTAGTTTTCTTGATGCATGAAGAAATTAAAAAGCAACCTAAAATTCAGCTTAAACGATTGGCTGAATTCTTGGAATGTGCATTTTCCCTAGAGGAAGAAAATTGTGGAGTTGTGGATGAAATATTGAGAATGTGTAGCTTTGAAAATTTGAGGAATTTGGTGGTGAATACAAATGGGAAATTTTTAGCTAGAGGGGTAAATAAAAATTTCTTTCGTCGAGGGGAAGTTGGAGATCGGAAGAATTATTTTATTGTCGAGATGAATGATAAACTCAATCATATCATTCAACAAAAGTTTCGAGGATCTGAATTAAAATTTTCATATATTTGATTAGACATTAATATGTTATAATGTGAATTGAATGTAATTTATTTATTTTCAAAATCAATGTAAGAGTAGTTGTGTTTGAGGGTGATGTAACAAACTACTACAAAAGTTGGAGATTGGAAGAATTATTTTACTGTCGAGATGAAGGATAAGCTTAATCATACCTTTGAACAAAAGTCAAGGATCTGGATTAAAATTTTCATATATTTGATTAGACATTAATATGTTATAATGTGAATTGAATGTAGTTTATTTATTTTCAAAATCAATGTAAAAGTAGTTGTGTTTGAGAGTGATGTAACAAGAACATATAAAAAGAGCTCTATTGTAGCAATAATATATATTATTTTAAATGTTTATTACTCGAATTGTTGCAAATGATGTATTAATTTAAATGGAATGTACTTCTAATGTGATTTCGTTATTATTGATTGTTTGTAAAATATAAAAATGTGTCAAGTTCAACTATGAATAAAGGATGTACTTTTGTTATACTATATTATACCAAATTAATTTTATTCGATCATATAGAAGTTTGTACTTTACTATCATTATCATTTTTAAGAGTTTTATATTGACGTACTAATGATAGAGGCACCCGTTGCGCTCAAATTTTGAGTTTGACTCTAATAATCGACATAGCCATTTCTCAACTTTTTCTTTCGTTTGAAAATAAAGTTAAAAATTATTCCAAAAAGGGAACTCTCATAATTAAATGATTAGGAAAAAAAAGGCACAACACTCTATATATACTCATGCATGTTTTCATAGAGCATGGTAGAAAATACGAAACTTTAAATACGTGCAAGTTTAAATAACTCTATAAATTGAGTATTATATACTCTCTTCATTCATTTTTACTTGTTTCTTATATTAAAAGTAATATTTTTTTTTTACTTTTATTTGTTTACTTTAGCATATTGAGAGAGAAAGATAATTTTTTATTTTATTTTAAACATTAACTATACATTTTTCCAAACCATTCTAAAGTCCATTAAGACTATATATAAATTAATATAATATTATATTAAAATTTTCATGTTATTTATGTTTATTTAGAAAGAGCGCAAAAATTATCATGAATAAGTAAAAGTAAATGGATAAAGTATGTAGTTAAATTAGATTATTATTTTGTTGTTTAAATTAGATTTTCTTGGTTATAAATTAAACAATAGTGATATAATAAACTCCAAAGAATTACTCTTGAAATTAAAATCAATATTTGAAAAATAGGACAAAATTGCATGAATTTTGCTAACTATTCTGACACACTCACATTTACAGTACTCTCTTAAAAAGTTAAATAAGTCAATCAAAATAATTATTATTAATAGAAAGACATGAAAATGTGAAGTGCTGAGCTCACATGAAGTGTATGACTAAACGTTCACATGAGTAATAAGTGTATTCGTGCGTATCTGTTATAAAAACCCCCAAACTTGAAGAAAATACTCAATCCTCAAAATCATGAAAACTTCTCCTCCCAAGTATTTACAAGAGGATAGCCTAAGTGAAGAGTGTAAGAAACTGCTCTCTATCCTACCAAAAGAAAAAGGATGGGTTGGGTCATATATCTACAATTATCAAGGTTGTTGGACACCACCAAGATTGCTTCAAGGTGTGATTGCATGTCAACAACAATTTCAAGCTGAAGATAGTGATATCATTCTTGTTACAACTCCAAAATCAGGAACTATTTGTCAAAAATCCGCATGTTCTTGTTCCATTCTTGGAGCATACACTCTATGTTGATGGTCAAGTTCCTGATTTTTCAACTTTCACTTCACCTAGACTCATGGCAACTCATGTTCCTTTTGCTTCATTGCCAAAATCAATCATGGATTCAAGAACCAAACTTATTTACTTATGTAGAAATCCTAAGGACACTTTTATTTCTATGTGGCATTTTGCTAACAATTTAAGACTTCATCACAAAGAAACTAGTTCCATTCATGAAATGTTTGATCTTTTTTGTGACGGATTGAGCCTTTATGGTCCGTTTTGGAATCATGAGTTGGATTACTGGAAACAAAGCATAGAAAATCCTAATAAAGTATTTTTCTTGATGTATGAAGAAATTAAAGAGAAACCAAAAATTCAGCTTAAACGCTTGGCTGAATTTTTGGAATGTCCATTCTCTATAGAGGAAGAAAATTGTGGAGTGGTGAATGAAATATTAAGAATGTGCAGCTTTGAGAATTTGAGAAATTTGGAGGTGAATACAAATGGAAAGCTATCAACTAGAGAGGGAAATAAAGTGCTCTTTCGTCGAGGAGAAATTGGAGATTGGAGGAATTATTGTTGGTCTTTTTGAGCATTTTAATATATATTTATTATTAAAATAGTCTCATAATTGTGCCCTAGGCTTAATTGCATTGCAGCCTTAGTGAATGTGCAGAGAACGTTGGAAATTATGGCATTTCTTTTGTTGTCCGTTAGTGGACTTTTCTTATGCCTAATTACTCACTTTGGTTGCTCACTGTGCATGTGTTTTATTACTCATTATTTGGTGGTTACAAAACGTTCAACTTGAGGTTGCCGTTAGTGGCAGAAGGTGGTCTACTATGACCACTAATTCTTTTCATTACTCCTCCATTATACCTTGTAACCTATGTAACTCCTAAGGCCATTTATCTTCACTATTTACTACCCATTATCTTCCTATCAATAGGTAGGAAGACTTCCTCAACTATAAATAGTGATAGTCTTCATTTGGTTTGGGACACACTACACACAAGAAAAATATAGAGTGAAAGAGTTAGTCAAAAAGAGAGTTCTTATTAGTTGAAGGGAGGTGTTCTTTTTGTGGAGCTTTGGACTCAACTCTTGTCTAGAGTTGTTGAGTTATATTTTGTGATTAGGCTGTTGTATCCTGAAGGGGACAAGTCAAGAAGGACTACTGCTGGACCGGTGAAAACATTTGCTGCAGTGGACTTGAATCTCCTTAAAGAGAATGAGATATCCGCGCCTCAGCCTGAAGAGATTTATCTCTTCATTTTTATTTTCAATTGTAATTTTGTATTTTTTATTATCTTGTAAGTTTTTTCACTAACAATTATCTTACTACCGATATGAGCGATAAATTCAATCATATCATTGAAGAAAAGTTTCAAGGATTGGGTTTAAAGTTTTCATATGTTTGATTAGATATTAATATGCTATCGTGTCAATTGAATGCAATTATATATTTTGAAAATAAATGTTGAAGGAGTTATGTTTGAGAGTAATGTAACAAGAATAGACAACAAAAGTCATATTGTTGTATTGATACTATTTTAAAACGTTCATTACTCAACTTTGTTGCAAATTTAGTAGTAAATTCATATTTCTTTGTTTTGTCACAAGAAGTCATGTTTTTGTTAGTACTATGGTAGTGTCAATGAGGTTGGAGGTGTCACGACCCCGAAATGGATGTGATGACACTCGTCTTTTTCCACCAAAATAAGTCAGCCTAAAACCCAAATATCACAAACTATGCGGAAGTAAGACATATTGAAATCTCAAAATATTATAAGTCGGATAATTGAGTCAACTTAATACAACCCCCAAAACCTGGTTGTCACGTGTACAAGCCTTTAAAGTATTACAACTGAATCAAAAGAAAATACAAG
Organism: Solanum stenotomum; assembly: GCF_019186545.1. NCBI lineage: Eukaryota > Viridiplantae > Streptophyta > Magnoliopsida > Solanales > Solanaceae > Solanum > Solanum stenotomum. The sequence goes on from NC_064287.1 coordinate 26,423,136, forward strand.
TCTCATAAGACATTGTTTCTAGAATAGAACAAGATCATAAATAAGGAAAAAGAGGGTCTACTGAGATGACAACAACTACCTCACAAATCTCCACAGGAAGCCTCGGACAAGAAGAGAATAGAAAGTATCAAGAAGATCCGGGCTAGTAACCTACCAAAATGTATAAGCAAGGGGTGAGTAGCAAACTACACGGTACCCAACAAGTAAACTTTTATACACAAGCTAAGGGTATAGGATACGGGTACTCCTTATACCCCAATCGAACCTCCACAACTAAAACCTGCATAAAACCAGCCCAACCTAACAAATCATAATTTACATAGCACACAGCTCAACAACAACACTCTAATAGTTACATATCCTCAACAACAAGCTTAATATTCATCAATCACAACCTCCACAACTACAACCTACATAAAAACTAGCCCAACCTAACAAATCATAATTTACATAACACACACCTCAACAACACTCTAACAATTACATATCCTCAACAATAAGCTCAATATTCATCAATCAAAAGTTCCACAGAAAGGAACTCACAAGATCAACAAAACACAATATCAAGTTCATCAATGATAAATATGTGCAATGCAATGTCAAGTATAGTGATGCATGTCTGACCGAACGATACACACCCGTTTTCTCTCAGTTTGGGACCTATGGGGGACATAGCTGTCCATGCGTCTGTCGCAGCGTGCGATATGTCCCTCGATAATAGTATCCATCGCGGCGCGCGACACGTCCTTAGATATATAATATCCATCACGGCGTGACACGCCCCTCAAAATATAGTACATTCTCTTTAATCTCTTATTCTTTCTCAATTCACATAACACTTGTCACAACCATGTATCAAAACAATGTAAATGACATGTTCACAATAATGAGGAGATGACCATTTTCATAACAATGCACAATTCACAACAACACAATCGTGATACAACATCAACAATGAGTCGATAATCCTTTCAAACCATTCTTAACACATCACACACCAACAATTAATCACATTGCCGTTTATTACCCCTTTTTCATCATTAGAATTATTCAATATAGACAAGTCAATCCATCACCAAGTCTCATTACTCCCCAACACATACCACAAGGAAATACACGATTTCATACACTTAACAAGGGTTTAGAAATCCACTTGCCTCAATCAATCAAGAATTCACTACGGGACTTGAGCCATCCCCTTTCATAAAGCTTCAAAGTACTTCCAATCTATCAAATATATAACCCTTATAAGAATACGAATCTAATGACACCCATATTACTATATTTAGTTTCAGCTCGAAAATCAGGTCAAAAAGTCATCCCGAGTCACCAAATTTGAATCTAAAATTTTCTTTCAGGTTATGGTTACCCATGATAAAACAAACTCGCATGTAAAATTTCAGCTAAAACGGATCGTTATTCGACCCTCAAATCAATTTTTTATTCTAAAAATCCTACACCTATATTTTCTTATATCAATATATATTATACCTGTTTCTACCATAAAAATATGTTCATAACTACATAAAAATTTAATGGAAAGGACGAGAAGCATTAACTTAACGCTTTGGGATGAAAATCTCAATTTTCTCCTCCCTTTCCCCCTCTTTTTCTCCCTCTCTTCTTTTCTTCTACTGCGAAAATTTCCTCGTCAGCTGCGCTGACTTTCAACTTTAGGGATTTTGTCCTTACTCTTTTTCTCTTTTTTTTTGCTTTTTTATTTTAATTATTATTTATTTATTTATTTTCCTTTTCTGTTGTTTTCTTTTTCCATTATTAGTAACAACAAAATAATCCTTTATTAAATCTGAAAATCATGCCACTCATTCTTATAAGTCATAACTTATTTATAAAAGCTACTAAAAAGGTTAATATAAAAATAATTATTAAAATTCATAAAACTACTAAGAGGGTCGTTACAAGAGACATTTGATATTCGTTTTGAATTTGAGATTATTTAATTCCACAAGAATTACTATAAATGTCAAATCATGTATTAGGGCTCAAACTTATATAATTGATCAAAACGATTTAGAGTGATATACCAATGAAAAAGTTACTCAAATATGATGGTCTTTAGTTTTTGTCGAGACAAATGAGAGGCCCAAAAATATGTGTAAGTTTATTCAAGAAAAAATCACATGGATGGGTACCTTTTAATAAATAATTACTGATTTTAACGATACTTTTTATTTATTATAATTTATATCAGTACATAACAATACTATATTAAATCTGCAATATGTATTAAAAGTGAATTATGTATGCAATATATATGTATTACAACTGTTTAAAAAAGATAATATTAGGCTTGTTTGGTAAGAAATTGACACATTGTATTATAAATATATTAAAATGTGTGATAAATGTATTATCCATCAATAATACTTGTTTATATGTGAGTAATGAATTGTTTTTTATAATATATATTAAAACTGTATTATAAATGTATTAAAAGTGATCGAATGAAAAAAAAAATGTTATTGCTATAAATGGTAAATATTTTTTTAATATAGTATATTTATGTAAGTTTTCCTTTATTCAATTGCTAGTACAATAATAAAGGGAAAAGAAAAGAGCAATTTTTACATATAACAAACATAAAAATCCTATTTGTATGCTATAACTATATTTGCATAATTGCGCTCCATAGCAAACATAAATATATATATTTCGCTATACATATACAAAAGAAAACAGTTGTATAATCTGTTTCTGTTTCAGTATACATATATGTTGCTCCCAATTGCACACGCACGTGTACGTGGTCACGCAAGTAATATAAATTCTTCAAGAAATAAGTTATCGTTTCCAAGGGACTTATGATCAACTTATATTTGACACTCAATTCTACAAATAAAATAAAAGTAACCATTTAAGAGATGGTGGTGGTTGTTAACTACTACTACTACTAATTACACAATAAATAAAAGTAACTAATTGTGAACGACTTTAAGATGATGTTTCAAGCAAGTAAAAGACAATTCCAGGGTTGCAACATGTAATGAATCTCATGTATCATATTCTCGGCTTAGAACTAATTTTAGTTGTCAAGTTACTAATTTATAGGGTTAATTGTATGAGTCGGGTATCAAACCTCTAGTCACCTACCCCAGTTAGCTGTCCAACTACATCGTTGAGTGGGGATAAACAAGCCTAACTGGCGAGCATTTATATTTCATCCTGTTTCGTAACCAAGCAAGTTGTTCGTCCGGGCGTCACTCCTGGACACAAATCACCTCAACTAAATGGGTCGATCGAGCTCTCTATATTCTCTGGTTTATCTAACCCCTCCTCTCTCAATTTTAAGATTAGACAATAGATTTATCTTATGGTGATCAAACATAAAATACTAAAATTAAGAATATAGAATTAACTTATAATGACAACCAAGAATTAATTCATGGACCTTAAATAATCAACAATTAATCCATAGCTACAGCCCTAGAATAAGAGCGGTTAGCCGCTCATACTATTAGAAAACCACAAAATCTAATTGTTCATGCGATTTCCGTAAATAGAAGAGTTAGAAGATCAAAACCTATTACAATCAATGAAACTTGCTCTTGCACACCAATAAAAAGTCAAACCATAACAATGGAGCCGTAGCGGTCTATTTATAAGAGTTGGAAAAATTGGAGTCAAAGTCTACTTCACTTAGGAATCCTATTTAATCATGTTTATGCTTGAAAGTCGGAACAAGGGTGGTGTTTCACGCCTCCCATCGCGCCTAGTGTGGCACTATGATATTTCCACCTTGGCGCGCTGCTCCTAGCAGAGCGCCAGTCATAGTGGTTGAATTTTCCCTTGGCGTGTCACCTATCTAAGCGTGCCTAAAAGGTGTTCTAGTAATTCAGGTGTTGGCGCGTCACGCCTAGCAGTACGCCTGAAAATCCTCTCTAAAATTCCACCAGTGGCGCACCGCGCCAACCAGTGCGCCAGTCACTGGTGGTTCCTGCCTTAGTCATTTTTTTCTTCTACTCTTTGCTTCTTCTCCAATTCAACTCCAAATCCTTCAAAAATTCATGTAACGACCCGGAAAACTAGTAAGTGAAACTAGAGCCTAACGAGTTTGTTTTGAGTTTGATGTGGTGTTATAAGTTGTAAAATAAATTCCCGAGCTTTGGTTGAGGGGTTTAGGGGTTAAACGTCAAGGTACGACCCCCCAGGGACCAACCAAGGGTCCTTGATGGGGACCCTAAAGCCTAACCCCAAGGCTGCCCCAATCTAGTTGAGCGAGTATATCGTGATTGTGTCATTTCAATCAATCACAAGGACACAATGGTTGATTTAGTCGAATTAGAGATGGTAGATTTTGATGTATTCTTGGTATGGACTGGCTTCATGCCTATTTTGCCTCCATTGATTGTACTCGAGTTGTTAGGTTCCAAATTCCTAATGAGCCAGTTATAGAATAGACTAGTAGTTCAACAGTGCCTAAGGGTCATTTTATTTCGTACCTTAAGGCCATAAAGTTAGTTTCCAAGGGGTGTGTCTATCACTTAGTCCGAGTTAATGACTCTAGTGTTGAGATACCTCCAATTTAGTCAGGTCTAGTAGTAAAAGAGTTTCTATAAGTCTTTCCAGATGATCTTCTCGGAGTCCCTCCAGAGAGAGAAATAGACTTATGTATAGATGTCCTTCCAAATACTCGTCCTATATCTATTCCGCCATATATAATGGCACCAGCAAAATCGAAAAGTTAAAAGAGTAGTTGAAAGATCTCCTAGTGAAAGGTTTTATTCGACTAAGTGTCTCACCTTGGGGCGCTCCGATCTTATTTGTGAGGAAGAAGGATGGTTCCTTTAGAATGTGTATAGATTATTGCCAGTTGAACAAGGTTACCATCAATAATAAGTACCCTCTTTCAAGAATTGATGATCTCTTCGATCACCTGCAGGGTGCTACTTATTTCTCTAAGATAGCTCTCAGATCGGGCTACCATTAGTTAAGAGTAAGGGAATGTGATATTCCAAAGACAACATTCAGGACCCGTTATGGTCATTATGAGTTCCTAGTTATGTCTTTTGGTTTGACCAATGCACCTGTAACATTCATGGACCTTATGAATATAGTATTCAAGCCTTATTTACATATGTTTGTTATCGTGTTCATTGATGACATACTAATCTATTCGAGGAATGAAGAAGATGATGCTAGTCATCTTAGAATAGTTCTCAAAACTCTAAAGGATAGGGATTTGTATTCCAAGTTCTCTAAGTGTGAGTTTTGGCTTGAGTATGTGGCATTCTTAGGCCACATTGTGTCTGGAGTTTTAGCATAGACTAGTGGATCAACTTAGTTATGGCTTCTATATGATGGCAAAGTATAAGACAGTTCTGGCAACGTGGGCAAGATGTTGTATCACCACTTAGGCTCATACTAATGGTTATCGGTTAGAGAAACTCCCACAGTATTATATTAATTTATATTCAATTTAGTTGCTATTGCATTTTCTTTAATACATTGAGTTGTCACCTACCGTTTTAAATGGTTTGTATAAACTGCACTATTATTGTTGTGTACTTTGCATTTGAGTTAAGTTATTCATGAGTTGAGTAAAGTCAAGGTAAGTGGTTCTTTTAAATTCCTTTCAAGCTTAAGTTATGTTTAGTTTTCCGCTTGCATACTCGTACATTCAATGTACTGACGACATTTGGCCTGCATCATTTTATGATGCAGACAAAGGTAACTAGGATTAGTATTCAGTGCCTCGTTGATCGAGTTGAGCACTCAGAGTTAGTTGGTGAACCTCTTTGCTTTCCAGAGAGATCCTTTTTATCATTTGTTTTTAGTACTTTAGTTGTTAGGATGATAGGGGGTCTTGTCCCGACATCCCTTCTTGTTTTAGAGGCTTCATAGATAGTTAATAGGTTAGTTGTCTTTACATTGTTATTTCTTATGTTGAGACTTGAGTTGCCATTTTGGCCAAGTTGAATATTTTGAATTTTAAATATTCTAAGTTATTCTATTAAACAGTTGAGTAGAGTTGCATTGAATCTTTGTATTAATTCTTTTATGTCTTCTGCTGAGTAAGTAAGCTAGGCCAAGGATTCGCTTGGTGCCAACAATGGTTCTCGAGTGCCAGTCCTGCCCAGAGTGTCGGCTTGAGGCATGGTAAACTTGCTATCAGAGCATACAGTTCAAGAATCCTAGGGACTCTATGAAGCCTTGTCTGTAGAGTCCTAGTTATCGGTGTGAAGCGTGCCACATCTATAATTAGGAGGCTGCAACACTAGGAAATTATCTAACTTCTTTCACACTCATTTCGTGCGATAGAGTTCATCTCTATAAAGTCTCTTTCTAATTTTTACTTGCGTGTGTTTTTCAGTTAATCATGCCTCCACAAAGAGGTGTCAGAGGTCGTCCTGCTTGGCGTAATGTTGAGGAGCAAGCGGTACCCAATGCACCTAAAGTGGAACCCCAAGGAGAAGTTACCAATGGTTAGTTCATAGAGGCGATTCGAATGCTAAAGCAAGTTGCGACTAACCAGGTTGGACAACAAAGAGGAGCTAGACAGGAAGTGATTGATACTTCGAGGATTCGAGAATTCTTGCGGATGAATCCTCCAAGTTTCACTGGTTCAAGCACTTCTAAGGATCCAGAGAACTTTTATTGAGGAGCTCCAAAAGGTGTTTAAAGTTATGCACATTGTTGATGTTGAGCGAGTAGAACTATCTGCATATCAACTGAAGAAAGTTGCTGACCTGATTTGATCAGTGGAAGAAGGGTAGAGCTGAGGGAACACCACCTGCGAGTTGGGCTTGTTTTGAGGAGGGCTTCTTGGGGCGTTTCTTTCCCCGAGAACTGAGAGTGGCCAAGGTAAAAGAGTTTCTCACTCATAAACACGATTCACTAATTGTTCATGAGTATAGGTTGAAGTTCACCCAACTATCCCGTTATGCTCCGGAGATAGTTGCAGATATGAGGAGTATAATGGGTTTGTTTGTTGCTGGGCTATCTCGTCTATCGAGTAAGAAAGGTAAGGCAACCATGCTAATTGGGTATATGGATATAGCGAGGTTAATGGTCTATGCGCAGTAGGTTGAGGAAAAGAAGTTTAGGGATATAGAGGAATTCAGAAATAAGAAGACTAAGACGTCAGGGAATGAGTCCGAGCAGCAAAGAAATAATGTGAACTGGTCTTCTTTCCAACAAAAGCAAAAGGTACTTGCTCTATCATCTACTAGTGCACCTGCACCTAGAAACAAAGGTGAGTATAAGGGACCTGATTCCCAACACTTCAGAGCTAGACCTGCACAGTCTCAGGGTAGTGTGGCACAAGGAGGTAACTAGGCTCCTACATATGCTAAGTGTGGTAGAACCCACCCAGGTAAGTGTCGCGATGGCTCTACAGGTTATTTTAAGTGTGGACAAGAGGGTCACTTCATGAAAGAGTGCCCTAAGAACCGGTAAGGTATTGGGAATCAGGGAAATAGAGCCCAATCTTCATTAGTTGCTCCACTAGATGGGGCTGCACCTCGAGGAGCTACTTTCGATACTGGCGGAGGAGCAAACTGCCTTTATGTGATCACTAGTCTTGAAGAGCAAGAGAATTCTCTAGATGTTGTCACTGGTATGATCAAAGTCTTTACTCTTTATGTTTATGCTTTGCTATACCAAGGAGTAAGATTATCTTTTGTGACTCCTTATGTTGCAAATAATTTTGATGTTCTTACTAAGAAACTCTGTGAGCCCTTTTGTGTTTCTAAACCTATTAGGGAGTCTATTAGGGAATTAAAGTTGATACTCAGAAAATAGAGGCATTGCAGAATTGGCCTAGACCCACATCTCCAACTGATATTAGGAGTTTCTTGGGGTTGGCTGGATATTATAGAAGGTTCGTAGATGGGTTCTCATTTATTTCATCCCCTTTGACCAAGTTAACTCAGAAAATAGTGAAATTTCAATGGTCTGAAGCTTGTGAGAAAAATTTTCAGGAGTTAAAAAAAAGGTTTACTACTGCCTAGTATTAACCTTACTAGAAGGCACACAAGGCTTTGTTGTTTATTGTGATGCGTCTAGAGTTGGTTTGGGTTGTGTGTTAATGCAGAATGAGAAAGTTATAGCTTATGTCTCTAGACAGTTGAAAGTTCATGAGATGAACTACTCAACCCATGATCTAGAGTTGGCTGCCATAGTATTTGCTTTGAAAATATGGCACCATTATCTTTATGGTGTTCATGTGGATGTGTTCACCGATCACAAGAGTCTTCAGTATGTGTTTACTCAGAAAGAGCTTAATCTCAGACAAAGGAGGTGATTAGAATTACTCAAGGATTATGACTTGAGTATTCTTTACCACCCAGGTAACACTAATGTTGTTGTTGATGCCTTGAGCAGGTTGTCTATGGTTAGTACCGCCCATTTTGAGGAAGATAAGAAAGAGATGTGCATAGACTTCCAAGATTGGGAGTTCAGCTAATGGATTCCACAGAAGGATGAGTAGTGGTGATGAATGGGGCTGAATCATCATTAGTGTCAGAAGTAAAAGAGAAGCAAGACCAAGATCCTATTTTTCTTAAATTGAAGGCAAATGTTCGTAACCAAAAAGTACTGGCTTTTGAACAAGGGGGAGTTGGTGTATTGAGATACCAAGGTAGGTTGTGTGTACCAAAGGTGGATGAGCTCCAAGAAAGGATCATGGAGGAAGCTCATAGATCTATATATTCCATTCATCCGGGTTCCACAAAGATGTATCGTGACTTGAGAGAAGTTTATTGGTGGAGTAGTATGAAGAAGGGCATTGCAGAATTTGTTGCTAAGTGTCCGAATTGCCAACAAGTTAAAGTAGAGCACCAAAGGCCCGGTGGTGTGGCTCAAAATATAGAACCTCCATAATGGAAGTGGGAGATGATCAATATGGACTTCATCACAGGTTTACCAAGGTCTGGCAGGCAGTATGATTCTATTTGGGTGATTGTTGATAGAATAACCAAATCAGCCCACTTTTTGCCCGTAAAGACTACCCATTGAGTAGAAGATTATGCTCATTTGTATATTCAAGAGGTGGCTAGACTCCATGGGGTTCCGATCTCCGTGATTTCAGAAAGTGGTACGCAATTTACTGCACAGTTTTCGAAGTCATTCTAAAAAGGCTTGGGTTCAAAGGTGAACATAAGTACTACCTTTCATCCTCAGACAGATGGTCAAGCAGAGCACACTATTCAGACCTTAGAGGATATGTTGAGGGCTTGTGTGATTGATTTCAAGGGAAATTGGGATGATCACCTACCTCTTCTTGAATTTGCTTACAATAATAGTTACCACTCTAGCATCCAAATGGCTCCTTATGAAGCTCTTTATGGGAGAAGATACAGATCTCCTATTGGGTGGTTTGAAGTTGGTGAAGCTGGGTTGATAGGACGATACTTAGTTCATCAAGCTATGGAGAAGGTGAAAGTCATTCAAGAGAGGTTGAAAACGGCGCAGAGTCGTCAGAAATCCTACACTGATGATTGGGTATACTTGAAAGTTTCACCCATGAAGGGTGTTATGAGATTTGGTAAGAAGGGAAAACTTAGTCCCCGATATATTGGTCCGTACAGAATATCCAAGAGGGTTGGTAAGGTAGCTTATGAGCTAGAGCTACCCCAAGAGTTAGANTAGTTACCACTCTAGCATCCAAATGGCTCCTTATGAAGCTCTTTATGGGAGAAGATGCAGATCTCTTATTGGGTGGTTTGAAGTTGGTGAAGCTGGGTTGATAGGACGATACTTAGTTCATCAAGCTATGGAGAAGGTGAAAGTCATTCAAGAGAGGTTGAAAACGGCGCAGAGTCGTCAGAAATTCTACACTGATGATTGGGTATACTTGAAAGTTTCACCCATGAAGGGTGTTATAAGATTTGGTAAGAAGGGAAAACTTAGTCCCCGATATATTGGTCCGTACAGAATATCCAAGAGGGTTGGTAAGGTAGCTTATGAGCTAGAGCTACCCCAAGAGTTAGAAGCAGTTCGTCGTATATTTCTTATTTCCATGTTGAAGAAGTGCATCGAGATCCTTCACTTATCATACCAACTGAAGATATTGGGATCAAGGATAGCTTATCTTATGAGGAGATTCCTGTTCATATTCTAGATCGCCAAGTTCGCCAGTTGAGAACGAAAGAGGTAGCATCAGTCAAAGTCCTTTGGAAGAACCAGTTTGTTGAGGAAGCTACGTGGAAGTTGAGGAAGATATGAAGATGAGATATCCACACCTCTTTGAATCCAGAGATGTCCTAAATTAAGGTTCTAATTTTCTTCTTAGTACTCTATAATTTATATACTTGATGTGTTAGATTTGATCGTTGGGTGTTTAAACCGAATGATAGATGTTACACACTTACCTTATTAAGAGTAATCTCATTCAAGGAAGAACGTTCCCAAGATGGAGATATTGTAACATCTCGCTATTTGAAAGAACAAGGAAGAGTTAGAATTGGAAAGAATCATTTTAGGATAGAATGAAAAATCTGGAAATTTGTTAAGTTATGTTAAGTTTGAGATTTTGGTCAACTTTAAACAACCATAACTCCTATATCAAGATGAGTTAGGTGTGATTCCAGATACCTTAGGAAATATCCTGGAATTATCTTTCTAACGCTGCCGAGTTTGCGCGCTTCTAAGTTCGTATGAGTGAGATATGCCCATTTGAAGTTGGGTTGTTCAAATAAGGAAAGTCTAAACCGGATTTTGGAAGGGTATTTTAGTCTTTTCCTTACCCAATTATTTTAATTCGTTTTTAGGAGTTTATTTGGGGTCTAATCAGAATTAGATAAGTTTAGTCAATGGGAAATTCACGCTAGGGCTTGGAGAAAAGAGAAAAGAAGAGAAAGGAGAAGGAAGTTAAAGATTCGTCGATTTCTTGAAGATTTTCGTGTGGATTTCGCCAAGGGTTAATCCTTACGAGGTATGTGAGATCACATAGCATTGGGTTAGTTCACCCACGTGCCAATCATGATTCAATTCAACGAAATTGTGTTGTTTGAAAGCAATTGTTATGAGTTCTTGATATAAATTCGTTTGAAATCTTGTGGGTTCTTGTTGTTGAAGTTTCGTGAGTTTGATTCATGAAATTAGGTGTGATTTGGAGTTGAATCTTGTGTATAATGAGAATATAGTCGATTTTAAGCGTTTGGAGAAAGAACCAAGTGAATTTAGGGGTTTTAAAGTTGAAAAACGAAGAAGAAAGTGAGGAGTTTTCAAGGCAGGGGCCTGGTGCGCTACCCCAGCTAGAGCGCTGATGCTTATCGTGATCAATGACACTATCCTACGATATGAGTGTCTACGATCGTCAATAATATTGTAACCCAACCAGGGTTGGGGTCGTGTCCCAAGGGAGCGACTTTGAGAATTAATAACCAATTAGAATTTCATTCAAGTTAGTCGTAGTTAAAGACATTTGCGATAAAAGATGGACGGTTCTTCTGGCTATAATCAAATCCGCATGGCTCCAAAGGATGAAGAACTCATTGCATTTCGTACACCTAAGGGTATTTATTGCTACAAAGTGATGCCATTTGGTTTAAAGAATACTGGTGCCACATATCAAAGGGCTATGCAAAATATATTTGATGACTTGCTCCATAAAAATGTTGAATGTTATGTTGATGACTTGGTGGTGAAGTCGAGAAGGAGGGGTGATCATTTGAAAGACTTAAGAATGTTGTTTGAGTTGCTCCGAAGATATCAACTAAGGATGAATCCATTGAAATGTGCCTTCGGAGTTACTTCTGGCAAGTTCCTTGGCTTTATTGTGAGACATCGAGGAATTGAAATTGATCAAGCCAAAGTTAATGCAATATCGAAGATGCCTGGGCCTCGAAATATTCATGAGTTAAAAAGTCTCCAAGGAAAGTTAGCCTACTTGAGGAGATTCATCTCAAATCTAGCGGGAAGAAGCCAACCATTCGGTCATCTCATGAAGAAAGGTGCTCCTTTTAATTGGGATCAAACATGTAGCGATGCCTTTAAAAGTATCAAATCGTATCTAGCGAAACCTCCGGTTTTGGCAGCCCCTATACCTGGAAAGCCATTGATTCTCTACATTGCGGCACAAGAAAGGTCTGTAGGAGCCCTACTAGCTCAAGAGAACCGTGAAGGCAAGGAAAACGCTCTTTATTACTTAAGTAGAACGATGACACCGAATGAGCTGAAATATTCGCCAATTGAAAAGTTGTGCTTGGCACTTGTCTTCTCAATTCAAAAGATGAAGCATTATTTTCAAGCGTATGTTGTCCGCCTCATTTCTAGAGCAAATCCCATCAAGTTTGTTATGTCAAAACCTGTCCTTAGTGACCTACTAGCAAGATGGTACCTCCAATTCCAACAGTTTGAGATTGTGTACATCCCTCAGAAAGCTATGAAGGGACAAGCATTAGCAGATTTCTTGGCAGACCATCCGATACCCGATGATTGGGAGTTAATTGATGATCTTCCTGATGAAGATGCGATGTCTATTGAAATTCAACCTCCTTGGAAAATGTACTTTGATGGGGCTGCACATCGTGGCGGAGCTGGCGTTGGCGTAGTGTTCATCACTTTGCAAGAAGAGACTCTACCATTCTCCTTTACTTTGAAGCATTGTTGCTCTAATAATGTCGCTGAATACCAAGCATTGATACTTGGACTTGAGATGGCCGTCGGCATGAAACAATTACACTTACAAGTCTTTGGTGACTCTCAGTTGGTGATCAACCAACTCTTGGGAAGTTATGAGGTGAAGAAGCCCGAATTGTGTCCTTATCATGGCTATGCCCAAAAGTTGATAGGATGGCTTAGAGATGTAACCCTTCAACATATGCGTAGAACGGAAAATAAGAAAGTTGATGCATTGGCTGCCCTGGCTTCAACTCTAACCCTTCCTGATCAAACACAAGTTACTATTTGTCAAAGATGGATAGTACCACCGCCAAATGAGGAAGAATATATAGAAAATGAGCTCGAGCATCTCGTTGCTATTTCTGAAGCCGTAAAGGAAGATTGGAGACAGCCCATTATTGACTACATGTGTTATGGGATACTTCTAGAAAATCCATTGATATTCGTCGTCGTGCACCTCGCTTCCTTTACTACAAGGACACATTATATAGAAGATCATTTGAGGGTGTACTATTACGATGTTTGGGAGAGGAAGAAGCAAGTCAAGCTCTGCAAGAAGCACACTCAGGAGTATGTGGATCACATCAATCTGGATCGAAACTCCACTTTCACATAAAAATGATGGGGTATTATTGTCAACCATGGTGAAGGATTGCTTAGATTATGCTCGGAGGTGCGATGCTTGTCAATTTCATGCAAATTTCATACATTAACCGCCTNGTGGATCACATCAATCTGGATCGAAACTTCACTTTCACATAAAAATGATGGGGTATTATTGGCCAACCATGGTGAAGGATTGCTTAGATTATGCTCGGAGGTGCGATGCTTGTCAATTTCATGCAAATTTCATACATTAACCGCCTGAAGTATTGCACCCAACTATCGCATCTTGGCCATTTGATGCTTGGGGATTGGATGTTGTAGGACCACTACCAAAATCTTCTGGTGGACACTTGTACATCTTGGCTGCAACAGATTACTTCTCAAAATGGGTTGAAGCTGTCGCTCTTAAAGAAGTGAAGAAAGAGAATGTTGCAAATTTTATCCGAGTGAATATCATCTATCGCTTTGGCATCCCTCGCTACATAATAACAGACAATGGCAAGCCATTTGATAACAAGTTAATGAACAAAATTTGTGATCTCTTTGGTTTCAAGCAGCATAAATCTTCTATGTATCATGCTGCCGCCAATGGTCTTGTCGAAGCATTCAATAAGACTCTATGCAACCTCCTGAAGAAAATTGTCTCCAAGTCCAAAAGATATTGGCATGAAAGAATGGAAGAAGCTTTGTGGGCATATAGGACAACATACCGCACACCAACTCAAGCAACACCATATTCACTTGCTTTCGGAGTTGAAGCAGTCCTGCCACTCGAGCATCAAGTACCTTCCTTAAGACTTGCTATTCAAGAAAGGCTCACTGAAGAAGAAAATGCTCGACTGTGTCTTGTTGAGTTAGAAGCACTTGACGAAAAGAGGCTAGAATCCCAACAAAACCTTGAATGTTATCAAGCTCGTCTATCTCGTGCTTTCAATAAGAAAGTTCGCTTGAAGTGTTTCCAAGTTGGAAACCAAGTTCTCCCTGTAAGAAGACCCATCATTACTTCGCACAAGTCTGGGGGAAAATTTACCTCAAAATGGGATGGACCATATGTAGTACAAGAAGCATATTCACATGATGCTTACAAGCTTGTTGATGCAGATGGCGTAAGGATTGGTCCTATTAATGCAAAATTCCTAAAGAGGTACTACCCTTGAAGTAAGATGATGCTCCTTAAGGTACGAGCCTAAACTGCATGTTACTCCTGGCCCGCAAGAGTATAAACTGTGTACGGCACAAAAAAAATAAAAAAAATCACTCAATCCCCAGAACTACGTTGTGACTTGATCCTCTTCGCCGAGGTACGTAGGTGCTTAAAATATATCCTAAGTTATGTTGCATGAGTGTCAAAAAAACGCATGTTCCCACTTGATCTGTCACATGTTAGTCAAAGCAATAAGTATTTTGTTTTATCTTCTGTCTCATCAAACTGTAGACTTGTACAAAGTATTGAATGGTCAATAGATGGAGGCAAACCCTTATGAAATATGAGCTTCTTTGACAGTAGGCTTGAAGTGTTTAAATTCAGACAAGTATGCAAGTTGAAGTATTTGAATCCTCTATATGTACAAGTTGAAATCTTCAAATCCGACAAAGTAATATGATAGGTCCTACAAGTTTGCATGTTAGACTCTTAAATCAACCAAGTTACAAGTCAATGTCTTCGAATTCTATGAATTTACAAGTTAAGGCCCTAAAACTTGTTACGAGTTAAATTCCACAAAATTGATAAGGCAAGTTTGAATGTGCAAACTTAAAAATGTGGAACTTGCACTATATTCATTCTTATTGGCATGCGAAATATGGAATGACTTTGAATTACTAAAAGTTTGGGATCAAGAATTAAAGAGCAAATTCAAATTGGATTATGCAATAAAAATGCATGATATAAAAAAAAAAGAAATTCATTACTATAAAATTGTCTAAAACATCAATCAAATGCTAAAGAAACAAAAAAAAGGGAAACACGAAGAGAAAGCCTAATCTAAGCGTAACTTGTAGTTAGTCAAATCTTGACGACTAGCCTCCAAGCACTCTCTTTTTTGTTCCAAACGAATTGAATCTTCAAGCGTTAATAAACTCATATTTTCATACGAGGATATCTCATCTTCTGTAGCTAAAACCTCTTCAACCTTCTTCATAGCAGCTTCTAAAATAGCTTCAAGTCCCTCTCGCTCTCCTTGTAAAGTTGCTAGCTTCCGCTTAACCTTCTTTAGTGATTTCTTGTTAGAAGAAACATGTTTTGCCTTCTCACCCTCTTCTACTTTGAACAATTCAAGACGCACTTTGGCATTGGAAATCAACTCCATCTTCTTATCTTCATGTGCCTTGTCAACAAAATTAGAGTGTTCTTGATCATAAGAAGTAGCATGATCAAAAAGAGAATCTACCAATCTCTTCAATGGTGAAAGATCTAATAAATTCATCTCACTCATCTCCTTGAAAATCTCACAAATATCATCTTTGTAAGATGAAATATTGTCTAGAAAAGTTCTGGAAAGTTTTCCACAAATCTCTTCCCAAAGACCCAAGATGTACTTTCTTTTGTGGTTGAACACAACACCTTTTCCTTCGAAGACAGGCATAGCTCCATTACTCTTTGGAAGAACTCGGGAAAACTCATTTGAATTAGGAGTCAACCCTTTTAAAGCTTGGCCACGAGAAATAAGTGATGTCTTTTGCTCTTGCTCAATATTTGAAATTGGTTGTGCCTTAGGTCTTGATATTGCAGTAGACTCATCGCTAACTTGTGGCATCTCATGTGGCAATCCTAGTGGATGTCTAGTAGCGTTAACCTACACATGAAAAGAGTGGGTTAGCAAAGTTATTTTATTAAAAAAAAAAAAAAAGTAAACCTTGTCACTTTGAATTGTCATTGATCTTGAAGAACTATCGACACTCTGAACTTCTATGACTCTTAAATCAACAACTTCAGCCCCAGATGGTTCAACCCTTTACCTCTTCCAACATCGATCCTTGCTAGTTTTGCTTGTTTCTTGAAGGGCCCGTTTACTAGAGAAGAGAAATTGGGGACATTTCTCTTTATCAGTAGAAGTATGAACTACTTCTTTCTTAGATACCTTAGAGGAGTTAAGCTTCTTACTTTGATGTTGGGGAGCAAGTGGTGTCTTGACTTTTGAAATTGTGTTCTCGATATCTTGACTTTTGTCTTCTAAAAAGGTAACAAATTCCGACCTCGCTTTCTCTACCATAACATCCAAATTATCATCAAGAACCATTCCATAGGATCTCTCCCACCAAGATGAATATTGGGTAGTATAAAGCTTCTTTGCGGAAGTTACCGCAGGAGGAAATGTCGCTTTAGACATAGTTGCACGTGATATGCAAATACGCCAATATCTAAGGCCTTCATCAAGCGACTCAGAACAATTTCATTTTCTAAATAGCCAAGAATATCTTGATGAAAACCAAATTGGCGACTAAATCGGTGCGGACTATATGTCTCAATGACAAAGGAACCTCCCTTCCTCAATGGAAGATAATTAAAATGAAGGCTCATAAAATAAGCTAGCTCCAACTCTGGTGCTTTTCCATCATCAATATAATAAGTTGGGTGAGGCCTACTAAGCATGGTTGCATTCCATACAATGTTTTCCCCTCGATGAACACGCTTTCTTGCCTCATCTTTGTCAAAGTACTTTGCAGCGCCTTCCCCAGAATATACCACCATTCGTGGAAGAGAAGGTCCACTAGTAAGTGGATAGTGTGTCTTGAGATAATAAGCAAGCCAACCATAAACATAGTGGATGGGAAAACAGACTCTTATATGATCTAACTTTGAAGAATTTGAAATTTTATTTAAGCCATGATATANNNNGCTTTCTTGCCTCATCTTTGTCAAAGTACTTTGCAGCGCCTTCCCCATAATATACCACCATTCGTGGAAGAGAAGGTCCACTAGTAAGCGGATAGTGTGTCTTGAGATAATAAGCAAGCCAATCATAAACATAGTGGATGGGAAAACAAACTTTTATATGGTCTAACTGTGAAGAATTTGAAATTTTATTTAAGCCATGATATATGCTTGCTAAGACCGGAACCACAAGGCTAACCCTTTTACCATTCGCCATTAAGCTTGCTATCTTGAAAGTTTCAGGCCGAATGAAATTCCTTCTTCAGACGGAAATACAAAGGCACATAACCAACATGACAAAAAGGCCGTCAAATAAGTCTCATATTTTTGGTGTTTCGCTCCAAGCTTAGAAAATGCCATCTCTTGAGTACTTGACCATGTGTTTATCTCAGTAGGTATCTCACCTGTTGGACTATGAGTAGATGACAGACGTCGAGATTTCTTTTCTTTCTTTGGGGGAGCTAGCTCATATTTGCGATCTTTCTTGCACCAAAATTGTATCCATTCATTAAAAGAGACCCTCATATTACCATTATTTTTCTCTTTAAGATGATGAAAGGCAGCAAACATACACTCACAAGTTCGAGGAAGAAATCTTTCCCTCTTGTCATCCAAACGTGTAAGTTCCGTGGAGTTAGGTATCACTTCTTCGTAAGGGACTCCGCTAATTGGCAAACCACCTAGAATATGCAAGTCCCAAAGAGATATGGATGTTTCTCCGATAGATGTAAGTAATGTATTTGTTTGAGGGCACCAAGCCTCACAAAAGGCTTGTACAATATTGGAGTTCCGATCATAAGTAAAAAGAGAAGCAAATATAGCATCAGAAATACAAACATTGTTTAGACTTTGCCCATTTTTGCTTAAGACATCTTCTGTCCATTCCTAGTATCCTGGAATGCAGTGATATTCACCTTCAAGCACAATGTTGTCTCCCCAACGTAGTTCCTCTAGAATCATGCGGCGACCTAAATTTGAAAGAGTGCTCGCAATGTTTGTACGTTGAGGATTTGGTTTCTCAAGATACCACGCTTTTGAGGCTTTATTAGATTTGTGATCGTACTCGGATGTCCAACTTCTCATATGAAGCGTGTTCCTCAATTGTGGCCATGGATCAACATAACGACCAACAAAAGAATCCTGGACCAAAAACATAGTCTCCACGGTACTACCCTCTGTTCCAACGATGAGATATTTGAGTTGAGAAGATGGGCAAGTATAATCCTTGAAGAAAACCATTGTTCAAACTGCAAAAACAAAAGTGTTAATATTTACTTATGATGATGCACGAAAGAAGATAAAACTTGAAAAAAAGGGGTAGTTAAGAAGGGGCGAATAATTTAAGCATTAGGGATCTTGAAAAAGCCTCAAGTTAGGGATCTTCAAGGCGGGGACATTAAACACATCCCTTCACACCTTAAGCTTAAGTATTTGGGACCATGTAACGCCTTGAGAGTAGTATTTTTTTTCAAGGCGGGAACGTTAAACACATTATTCTAGTAAAGCCTCAAGTTGGTTAAGTTTTCGGAACCTTGTAATGCCTTGAGAGTAGTATTTTTTTTCAAGGCGGGGACGTTAAACACAGTATTCTAGTAAAGCCTCAAGTTGGTTAAGTATTCGGGACTTTGTAACACCTTGAGAGTAGTATTATTTTTTCAAGGCGGGAACATTAAAAACAGTATTCTAGTAAAGCCTCAAGTTGGTTAAGTATTCGGGACCTTGTAACGCCTTGAGAGTAGTATTTTTTTTCAAGGCGGGGACGTTAAACACAATATTCTAGTAAAACCTCAAGTTGTTTAAGTATTCGGGACCTTGTAACGCCTTGAGAGTAGTATTTTTTTTCAAGGCGGGGAAGTTAAACACAGTATTCTAGTAAAGCCTCACGTTGGTTAAGTATTCGGGACCTTGTAACGCCTTGAGAGTAGTATTTTTTTTCAAGGTGGTGACGTTAAACACAGTATTCTAGTAAAGCCTCGAGTTGGTTAAGTATTCGGGACCTTGTAACGCCTTGAGAGTAGTATTTTTTTTCAAGACGGGGACGTTAAACACAGTATTCTAGTAAAGCCCCAAGTCGGTGATCTTCAAGGCAGAGACGTTAAACACATCCCTTCACACCTTATGCTTAAGTATTTAGGACCTTGTAAAACCTTGAGAGTAGTATTTTTTTTCAAGGCGGGACGTTAAACACATTCCTTCACACCTCAAGATCAGACTCTTGCGCGATGAAGGTCTCTATTTTTGTTGGTCTCTGAAACGAAAGACACAAAAAAAGAGTACAAAATAAATAAATAAAATACCTTAGCACAAGAATCTCTCTGTTGTGAAGAGGGATTTCACGATCTCTGAATGTGTTCAGAAAATATGGAGACGTGAGGCCTATTTATAGACTTAAAAAAATTGGGGTTTTTAACTCTTAGTGGAATAAGAATTAAGACCCCAATTAGACTCCTAATAGAATTCAAAAATGTTATTTGTATAGGGTCGGTGGGGCTAGGAAGCTTTCTTAATTCTACTACTATTGGAATTAAGACAAAAAAAAAAAGTACGGCTTCAATTGGATCATAATTCTACTCCTAATTGAATTCATTATTTGAGGCGGTGATACTGTTAACTAAAGCAGCCCATGTATTGACTAAAAGTAAGTCATATACTTGAGCCTTTTATGAAAAAAAATCAAGCCATAAAGCAACTTGCTATATAGGTGCACCCACGTGGGTTTATTTTGCATGTATTTGGCCTCCTTTTTAAAAAGGAAACACAAGTATTATGAAGAAATTAAAATCATAATTTCTCATTAAACATGGAGCAACTCAAAATTATTCCACATATTAAAGAAGATCTTCATTAATTACTTCAAGTCTAGTCTTTAAAAAAAAATATCTCGACAAGACTTGAAGCAGGGGGCATTTGTAATCATTTAAAATTTATTAAATATAATTTTATAAAATGATTCAAATTATATTAAATTCATGAATATATTAGTCCAAATAAATATTATGAATTAATATAATTGGGCTAATTATTCAAGTCCAATAAATATGAATTTAATTAAAGTCAAAATTAATTGATTTGGGCTATAGATGAGCCCAATTTGCTAAATCCAATGTCATCTTATCCTAGAGGCCCATTCTTTTGGTGCCACGTGGCAAATGACGTGGCATGCCAAGTCAAACAAATAAGCCAATAGGCTCATGACATGTGTCAAAGATGACAAGCCCGCCCCATAAAGCCCATATGACATGTCACTTAAATCTGATTCGTCGAAGGGAATCCTATTCCAATCACAACTCCTCTATTCTAAAACTATAAATAGGGGTCCTCATAGAAAATTCTAAACAAGAAGCTAGAGAAAATCTGTGGTACAAACGCCATAAAATTCTCTATAAAGCTACAAGTTTAAGAATTCAAACATTTAAGTTGAAGAACGATCAAGATCAAGACTATCAGGTTCAAGAACAAGCTCGAAGCCCTTAAATTCAAGCAAAAGTCAAGATCAAGATAGAATTCAAAGTTCAAATTCATCAAAGATTCAAGATCAAGCTTTCAAGCCCTTGAATCATATTTGAAAAGGTGAATTCAGAGGAATCATAGAGATTGTAACACTCGCACTTTGAAATAATAAATACGATTGTTGCTATAATTTTTCGTTCTTGATTATTGTTTTCTCGACGCGAATTTTATTGTCTACAACTTACTAGTAATATAATTATGTAGTTCAATACTCCATGGAAACACAACTTCAAAGCTAAACTAATCTCGAAAGTAATCTAAATACATTTCGGCATCAACAGTTATCATAAATAAACTAAAGAAAAAAATACTTGCAAGACATGAATACTTAAAACAAGTCTGATATTTCACAGCGATGACGACATAAAGGAAAACAAAAGAGGCGAATGTCACCTATTGCGGGGCAGTGAATTGAGTCGTCGATCAAAGATCTACTGTCGTTTCTCCAATAAAATCAAGCAAAACAGAAAGTAAAGTTGAAGATATTGAAAGTAAAAGAGTGGTGTTCTTTCGAGTGTTCAAGTCTTTTCGTGATTTATTTTGTAAGCCGAAGCTCTCTCCTTCAACTGAAGATATATGGGAGTATTTATAGAAAAAGATAAAGCTCAGAGCTTAGAGTTTGAGCCAGATTTTTTGAATTTGAATTTTGAAATATTGGTCAAATAGAGTTGTTGTGAATGTCAGATTTATCAGACTTTATTGATTCTAAGAAATCAATTCTTGAAAAGGAAGATCTTCCCTAGATCCTACTATTTTTTAAATATAAAAATAGTATGGGAAAGAAAACAAAGTTTGCTAGAAAGGGGTCTGGTTATTACACCGAAATGGCAAGACAGATTTTTACTATGACAAGGAGAAGTTTTATTTTTCTATCAAAAGTGGAAGAGGGAAGAAGATGGTGCAGTACTTTATTTGTATGTAGGGATTAGGTAAAGTCTTATCTTTGTATTTGGAAAATGATATGGGTTGATGCTAAGATAGAATCAATAGAGATTAAATGGGCTTAGATGATTTGGTCGTATGGGCTACTCATTTGGGTTATAAATGGTCTGGAAAATGGATAGATTTTCATGGCCTTTTTCTTCCTTGAAATTAATTTTTTTGAGCTTCTAATTGAATAACTAGTATAATATATAAACAGTTTAGTAAGTAACAAAATTTGAAATAAAGTAACGACAATCTATTTTAAAGAAGAAAACAATAAAGCGTTAATAATAATGTTGATAGTAAAAATATACTTTTAAAATAGTGAAAATGATGATAGAAATATGATAATAATGAACTAAAGTAATACATAATTACGATAGCAATAGTGATAAATGTAAATAATAACGAATTATAAAGTATTCGACTTTTTAGCAACAACGAAATAAAGTAGAAGAAAGGAGGAACAAAATTTGGTGTCAACTTATCCCAATGTTCTCCAAAGTCCATCACACATGCCCTCAATCCTTCAACACTTGGATAGTCCTCTCCGTCTATGGATGGAAAGTTGTACTAAAAGTGAGTTGGGTGTCCGATTCATCATGTAATTTCCTCCGAAACTTGGATGTGAATTAGGTACTGGGTCTGAGATGATAGAAAGGGGCACCCCGTGCAGCTTTACTATCTCATTTACATACACCTTAGCCAATTGTTGTGCAATATAATCTATTCTGACTAGAATAAAATGGGCTGACTTAGTCAATATCAGACTTTCCCAAAGTTTTGGGAAGACCAACCACAAAATCCATAGCTATTCTTTCCCACTTCCATTCCGGAATTGGCATTCTCTAAAGCAAACTTGCCGGCCTCTGATGCTCATATTTTAGTTATTGGAAATTATGACACTTAGCCACAAACTATGTTATATCTTTCTTCATGCCCGGCCACCAATATAGTCGCTTCAAGTCTCGGTACATCTTGGTCACACTCGGACGAATAGAATACCGCGAACCATGAGATTCTATCAATAAATTCTGAATCAAGTCATCTACTCAAGGGACACAAATCCTTCCTTTAAAACTGAGCACACACCCCGCATCTAAAGTTGCATCTTGTGTCTTACCAGACACTGTCTTTTTTCTAAGCCCCTTCAAATTCTTATCCTCAAACTGCTTGGTCTTGATCTCCTCAATGAACGTGGCCCTTACCTCAATGCTAGCTAACACCCCACCTTTCTCTAAGATACCCAACTGCATGAACTTAGATTCCAAGGTTTTTCCTTAGCCAAAGGTCGCTTGGATACACTCTAGCTAGACTACCCATACTCACCGCCTTCCGACATAGCGCGTCTGCCACTATATTAGCCTTACCTGGATGATACTGGATGGTCACATCATAATTCTTAAGTAACTCCATCCACCTTCGTTGTCTCAAATTCATATCCTTTTGAGTGAACATATGATGTAGACTACGATGATCAGTGAACACCTAACACTTTACACCGTATAGGTAATGTCGTCAGATCTTAAGAGCAAACACTACCGCTGCCAACTCTAAATCATGTGTTGGGTAAAACCTCTCATTCACCTTCAGCTGTCGCAATGCATAAGCTATTACATTCTTATCCTGCATTAATACAACACTCAAACTCGAATGTGAGGCCTCACAATAAATAATAAAATCTTTACCTTCCACCTATAGTGCTAGAATATGTGTTGTGGTCAAAAGAGTCTTGAGCTTTTGAAAGCTCTTATCACATTTTTTGATCCATTCGAAAGGTACTTCTTTTTTGGTCAACCTTGTCAGATGCGTGGCAATAGAAGCAAAGTTCTTCACAAATCGACGATAGTAGCTAGCGATCTCCACAAAACTCCTAACTTTAGTCACAGAGCTAGGATGAACCCAATTCTTAACCGCTTCAATATTTTGGGGATCTACAATTACCCCTTCTCTTGAAACTACATGCCCCAAAAAGGGAATTGAATCTAACCAAAACTCACACTTAGAAAATTTGGCATATAACTTTTGTCTCTCAAGAACACCCTGAACAATACGAAGATGGTCGGCATGCTCTTCCTTACTCTTTGAATAAACTAGAATATCATCAATAAAAACTATAACAAACGAATCGAGAAATGGTTTGAACACACCATTCACCAAACTCATGAAAGTTGCAGGCACATTTGTCAACCCAAACGACATAACGAGAAACTCATAGTACCCATAGCGGGTTCTAAATGTCGTCCTGAGTACATCTCCAAGCCTAACCTTTAACTGATGGTAACCAGATTTTAGATCAATCTTAGAGAAAACTGATGCACCTTGCAATTGGTCAAAAAGATCATATATTCGAGACAATGTGTACTTGTTTCAAATGGTGACTCTATTCAATTGCCGGTAATATATGCACACTCGCATACTACCATCGTTTTTCTTAACAAACAAGACAGGAGCACCCCACGGGGAAGCACTAGAACGGATAAAACCTTTATCAAGAAGCTCTTGGATTTGAGCCTTAAGCCCTCTCAATTCTACCGAGGCCATGCGATACGGAGGGATGAAAATGGGGCGGGTACCAGGTTCCAAATCAATGCAAAAATCTATATCTCTATCCGGAGGCATATGAGGCAAATCAGTAGGAAACACTTCTCTAAATTTTGACACCATATGAATAGACTCAATAGAGGGAGACTCAACTTCAACATCCCGAATATCAGCCAAATATGCCAAACAACCATTTCCCGCCAGTTTTCTAGCCCGAATGGAGGATATGATCTTAGCTGGCTTGTACATCCCTTCCCACTCTAAATTTTCCCTACTTGGAATTTCTAGAGTCACAGACTTAGTGTTACAATTAGGCACAACATAATAGGGGGACAACAAAGTCATACCTAGGATTATATCAAAGTCCATCATATCTAAAATAACCAAATCAGCCCAAGTTTGGAAACCTATAAACATAACAGAACAAGCTCGATAAAGATGGGTGACTATGACAAACTCTCCAACTGGGGTAGAAACATGGATAGGGGCATCAAGCATTTCACAAATCATATCAAATCCCAAGGAAAAATGAACGGACACATAACAATAAGTAGAACCCGGATCAAATACCGCATTATCCATCTGGTCACAGACAAGAATGGTAGATGTGATCACTACGTTAGAAGACTCTATCTCACTCTTGCCTGGAAAGGCGTAACACTGAGCCCTGTCATCTTGACGGGCGACTTCCCTGCCTGGTTGCGCCGTACCTCTGCCTGCGTTACAATTTCCCTAACCTCTGTGGCCTCGCTCATTTCCTTCTCGCCCAGCTTGTGGACATCCTCGATCATTATTACCATTTCCCAGGGTACCACTGCTCTAGTCTACTGTTGCATGGAATCCACATGCGCGGTTGGGGACAATCTATCCTCATATGCCCAGGTTCTCCACAATTATAACAACTGCGATCAAAAGATGGTCTGCTGCCTGTCGAAGGTGCGGCTCTCTAGCTATCTTGAATCAAATTTTAAGGTGGAGTTCCCGAGAAACTACATGTGGATGCGGGCATAGCAGACTGAATTGGTCGGGCCGCAAGTGTCGGCCTCCCTAAACCTCTGGAATGGTCCTCTTATGGAACCCATACCCAAACTATTAGTGTGCCGAAATGACACCCGATCCAAGTTAGTGTGCCGGATCGTGATACCCGATCCAAGTTAGTGTGTCGGAATGTGACACTTGTTCCCATATGTATGTCGGTACGTGACATCCGATCCCAATTAATGTGTTGGAACGTAACACCCGGTCCATTCAACAAGCCATAATCACAATCACAATGTACATTCTCATAATCATACAATCAAGTGTTGATTCATGGCATACAATCATTCATTCATACTCATTTTCATTAGATGTGATCAATAGTGCAACATTCACATACATACATGCACTACAATAAAGCAAATACTAGCATACATCACACAAACATGAAATCAAACCATCACCTACCTCGAAAATAAGCATGAATCCTCCTAATAAACTTGATTCTTCCCTTTTCGGATTCTTTCTACTTGTTCTAGGTCTACAAACAATCAGTTCAATATGAGGATCAATAAGTAAGGTCTAATTACCCGAATTACAATCGAAATTATCAACCCTAGGCCAAACTCGAGATCCCAATACCCAACTTAGGGCTTTTTTCACCATTAGTTTTTAGGTCAAAACCCTCCCCCATTGATAATCACCCATAAATCTAAATTCTACAGATCGAACAATGGATTAGGGGAGTAAAATCCTTACCTTTAGCACAAAAAATAGTGGAAAACTGTCTGGAAATCGCCTGGGGTTGTCTCCTAGCTCTCAAAAATAAAACTTGAAGAAAATAATGTTTTTAGGGTTTAATTCTGACTTAATTCGCGACTGGCCCGCCATAGCAGGACCCAACCCGCCACAGTGGCCCCGCCCTTGCGGGATTAATTCTGCCCTGGCGGCTTGCACGGAAATAGAGAGTGAAAAGTTGAGTTTCAAACCCCCATTTCACAACACACCTTCAACCAAAAGTGGAGCCAGGATTTCATGTCAGGGGTTCTAAATTTTTAAAAAGAACAACGATCTTAACCTAAAGTAACAATCATCAAATTAACGAACAAATACAAGTATTTAATTCAATAAAAATGGCGAACTACTTAAACATTATATATATAAGCATTATCATTACAATTGCACTCAACGAGTTGTCATCTTTTGAAAACGATCAATGATCACATCAATAGGTACACTTTCAAATAATTCATCTTCTATATAACAAACTAAACAATCATTTAAAAAGTCATCGCCCATTCTACTTCGGAAGTCATTTTTAACGAACTTCATTGAGGAAAAGCTTTTTTCCACTGTTGCAGTAGCCAGGGGTATTATCAAGCTTAACTTTAAAGCAAATAAACAAGTCCCCGTGTCTTGTGCATATTTGTTTTTACCAATGCCATCGAAAGATCTCCAAGCCCTTTCAAATTTGAGAAAGCGTTGTCCACTTTACTTACATAGTAAATATAAGTTTCTAGATCAAAACTAATCTCTTCAATCTTGGAAGCATCAAATTAATTCAGATAATACGTTGCAAGCTTCATGATCTTTTTATCATAATTTATAAAGGAATTATCGGGACTCAAATCCATTCCTAGAAGTAGATAAATATTCACTGCATTAAAGCTATTGTTAAGTTCTAAAAGCTGCAAATCTATAACAGCATAAAAAACTTCCACACACAAATGAAGAGAATATGTAACACTTGAACTTTTACGCTTCGACTTTCCAAGACCATATTTCTCATCCATTTTAGGGATCATAATATCATTCTTTTCACAAAATAGGTATATATCTTCTACCAAATAATTCCATTTAGATTCCCTCATCGATTGCAATTGTTTCTTTGCAAGATCGACAAGCTTCATGGCAGTAACAATATCTTGATCTTTTCGTTGCAGAGCCATATTCAAATCATATGTAATTTCCAAAATCTTTAACATCAAATGCAATATGTAGATAAACTCATAAGATTTAATGTCTCCCACTAGACTTTTTGCCATTGCTTTCTCGTGATAATTTACTCCCTCATTTTCAAGAACTTCAAGTACATAGACAATTGATGAGAATAAGGAAATGAAGTTATGTATTGTCTTAAAATGAGATCTCCACCTAGTATCACCTGGTCTTTGAAGTCCGAGTTCCTGGTTTAATCCACTTCCTGTATGAACTTCACCAAGCATTAATAATTCCTCTAATTTTTCAGCTTGATCCCCACGAAGCATTTCCCTACGCTTAAAAGAACCTCCAACATTATTTAAAACATTAGAAAGAATGTCAAAAAAATTATTCACATCACGATGTTTTATCGCAACAGCTACCAAAGTCAATTGCAATTGATGAGCAAAGCAATGAATGCAATATGCCGAAGAATTATCTTTCAAAATCAAAGTTTTAAGGTCATTAAGCTCTCCTTGCATGTTACAAGCTTCATCATAACATTAGCCTCGTATTTATGATCGACTCAAAGAATGGTCTATAAGCAAAGAGTAGATTGCTTCGTTCAATGACTTTGCAGAAGTGTCTTTAACATGAACAAGACCAAGAAATCTCTCAATAAGCTTACCTTCTTTGTTGACATACAGCAGAACAAGGGACATTTGTTCCTTATGAGAAACATCCTTAGATTCATCAACCAATATTCCAAAGTAATCTCCATTCAAGTCTTCAATAATTGCTTTCACTGTTTCTTTTGCACAAGAATTTACAATATCCTTTTGGATATCTGGAGAAGTCATACTGTTATTTTTTGGAGCTTTTTCTAATACAACATTTTTTACCTCTTCTTTTCTATCCACATACCACTTTAAGAAATTTAGAAAATGACCTCTCTTGGTAGACTTTACGCCCTCATTGTGACCTCGAAAAAGCATTCCTTCCTTCAACAATTATCTTACCACATCAATTGAAGCATTCAAGCGAATCTGATACTCACCTTTGATTTTTTGGATTTCTTGTCAAATGAAGCCAGAATAGATTGGTTTTGATTCATTAAATCTTGCATCATCTTGAAACAACGAACATGAACACTGTTGGTTTCACCAAGATGCTTTTTTAGTATTTCTAAAGCTTTATTTCAACTTCGAAAACCTTTCGTTGTGAAAGAATCACTTACTTTCCCATATCCTCCAATCTCATTTTTAAACAAGTAACAACATAAGCAATATGTTGCATCCTTTTTAATGTTATATTCTAGCCATTGAGAATATGGAGGTTTTTAAAACAATTTTCAATTAAAGTGACGCGGTGTTCCTCCAAAATCTCTTATTGGAAAAGTAAAATAAATAGGTTGACAAGGTCCCTTTTGTATATAATATCTCCTCACTTGGTCACGTATATTAGGAGATAATTTTGAAATTTGTGTTCTTTCAGCTAGATCGAATTTAAGATCCAAATTGGTTAACACTTTGTCATTATCCAATGCTTCAACAAGATCAACAGGCGATGCCAAACTTGACAAAGGAGAGGTAGGAGCAGTATTTGAATGAGTTTGAGGCATGAAAAAAAATTTGTAATCATATTGACTCTTTCTTAAAAATCCTAAAAAACCACAAAACATAAATTATGTTAATGAGATGTTAGTCATGTGTTTGAAAACATTACCTTAGATATTGTTATTGTAAAAAACTTAATTTGATAATACAAAGATTTGAGTAATTTAATTTAAAGTTCTAAAATATGGTTAATAAAAGATAAATATTTTTTTAAAATTAAAATTTTGAACATTTTTAGTATAATCTTCAATATTGTTCGAAGTGAGATTAAAATTATTAAATTCAGCATTAATATTTTGGCACCTAAAGCATATATTTTACTAGTTTCACTATCATCTTGAACCATTAATGCCATCAAAAGTTAAAATTTTAAAAAGCAAACAACAATTAATTTAATATAATCAATTATCAATATGTTGGATAATAGAATCAAAGATTAAAAATTAATTTTTGAATAACTAATTGTACAATGTCAAAACAAACGAATAAGGAAAAAATGAAAAGGGAGAGACAAGAGTACACACCGGAGGCCAGATGTTGGATAGCAGCAATTAGATCAACAATAAAAGTTAGAACCCTAACTTTTGAAAAAAAAATTGAGTTAAACTTTTTGAATGTGAGTAATAGTCAGATATTGTAGTTTCACAGTACGATACAAATACTATTTTTCTTTTCTTTTTTTTATTTAACAATTATTTTTTATTTATATAAACCCACCTATACCGATATTCTATTTTTTAAAAATATAAAATGCATTTAGAAATTATTAAAAAAAACAGTGGGCCTATCAGGATTCAAACCCAAATTCCGCGAGGGCGAACGATTTCGATGGGTGCGCATTGACCACTGGGCAAATGCTTCAGTGTGCTAAGGTCAGTTTCGGGAGTTCTACTCGCCTCAATTTGATTCTGTAAAGTCGTACGGGTTCCTTAACGCCTTGGCTATCTACTCATGTGATCAAAATCATAATTCGATCTCTCATTCGTTAGCAGGTTTCCCTAGACCTTAATGACTCCGAATTCGTTCAAATCTGGACTGGGCTAGGAATTCTCAAGTTACTACGAAAAAGTTTTATGACCCAAATTCTTTCCCCGATGGCTTTTCTATAACGACCGGAACAGGTCATTACAATTTTTAATATTTAGATGATTTTTTTGTATTTTAAAATTACAAACAAAAAAGAGAAATAGGATTGAAGCTCATAGAGAGAGCCATGTCACAGTTTTCTTATTCAACTTTATTTGAGCTCTTGTCAACACTCCCTCGGGCTAACTAATCAACATCCAAGAGCCCTCTTTATTGAGTCATGCTTTACTACAATAATAATACAAGGAAAATAAGATTTTAAATATGAGTAGGGGTTTCATAAAAAAAAAGTTTATGAATTTATAGGGACAAAATAGAAAATTTTTTAAAGAAAACATAAATAGTTTTCTGTACAATATAATAGTATTGTTGAACCTTGGCTAATAGTTAGTATTATTTCACATAAAGTTATAATAACTAATTAGCATCTAAACAAAAATACAGACTTGCAATAATAAAATTTTTTAGTTAAACACAAAGTTACAATAACTAATTTGCATCTAAACAAATTACAGACTTTCAATAATAAAAAAAATATAAAAATTCAAACTAAAAATGTTACATGGAGAAAGCATAAACACATAGATCTTCCTTAGGACCTTATATTAAGAAAATAAATAAAAATAGAAATGAATCAACATTCAAGAGTCCTCTTCATGGTGTCAAATTAAAGCATAAATTTGATAATAGAATAATGCTACAAAGAACAATGAAAATCTTGAATTGAGATTTCATGAAACAAAAAACTTGTGAATTTATAGACAAAAATGAAAGAATATCCTAAACTGTCTTAAATTTTATAATTTAGTCATGGAATTAATATAATTTAATAGTTGGAGGTTGATGTGGGTTGGGGGTGGCATAAAAAATGATTTTCCTTAAAATTTGAAATATTTTTCAAAACAATTTTTTTTAAAAAAAAAAAATTATTGGGTGGCCTGGTTGGGGTGGCACCGGGGGGGGNGGGGGGTGCTGGTTTGAGGATAGGAATAAAATATATTTGAATTTTTTAAAAAAAGAAAATTTAAAAATTTTAATTTTTTTTTTTTGAACAAGGAGGGTCGGGTACGGGGTATGAGTAGGGTAAGAAAAAAAATAAAAGGATGAAGTAGAGTTTGGAAAATGTTTTTCTTAATTTTGGAAGGAAAGTTATTTTCCTTAGATTTGAGGAAAATGAGTTGATTTGGAAGGAATCCTTAGCCTGGTGGTGTTAAGTGGAATTTGTTGTAATGCTAATTTCACAAACACAAGGAATGATCCCTGAATTTCACAAAGATGTGGGAAATGTGGGATGTTGACATCATGAGTTTGTGATTAAAATTGTAGGTTATGAAATATATGTTCAACCCTATTGATATTTGTTTTCACATGTTGGAGCCAGAAGCGGTGGGTTTTGTGGAACCCCCGCCTGGTTCTACAATGCTGGCCGTGGGTTTGACATGAGCACTGATCCTTATGCTTCAGTAACATCTAACAATAATGTATTTCTTCACATAAAAACCACTTAGGAGATGCACCTTATTTCAACTGAACTCCAGAAAAAAAATTCCTACCAGTAAAGACTCTTTGGACATGTTCAGTTGTCCAGGGGTTACACTTTCTCCCTTTTCCTTCTGGTGCACTGTATTTACAAGTCTATATCCAGTTGTTTAAAACTAGAAAAGTTAATCCTGAATACCAAATACAACGAGTGATATAATCTATGAATGTCATCAATTACAAACTTATCATCACCATCACCATCACATTTCTCTTGAAAACTAAATTGCATTGTCTACTCATTCATCATTAGATAAAAATTGAGCCCCTAGCCAAATGGTAGGAGTGACTTTTCATGTATTTGGCGCCATATCAACTTGATTGACACAGTAAATGCAAACCTCAACCATGGATATTAGTCTTATGAAAGAACAAACAAATTTCATGTATTATGCTAATTGTTCATCATTGAAAAGGGCTAAATAAGTGCTTACAAGGGGTATAAAGCTGTGCTAACTTCAAATAAGAATAGTTAATTGCTATATGTATAACTAAAAGCTTAATAAATAGCAACTACACCAACATAATCAGATAGAATCCAAGAGTGAATCCACATCTGGTGTTATAATGATACGCTTAGTGAGCTCCCCAATGTTAGAGCAATACTTCTCTTCTGTATTAACCGCAACAACATCCTGGGCAAACGAGCAATCCATACCTGGAGAAAGCTGCAGTCCATTTTGAGATGTCAGATGCCAATAACAATGCCCGCATAGATTTCTACCAATAATGCACTTGAATAAATTAGTGTTTTCATAATGAACAGTTACAAGATCAGTATTTCAATGTGTTAAGCTATTTACCATCAGCATAAAGGGTTTCTCTTTTTTATTTAAAGGTCGTGGGATCGAGTCACTAAGGGAGCAAAAAAAGGTGGGATCTTATCCGCAAGGACAAATAATCTGACATGTATCTAAACTAACATATGCCTTAAGAAAATCATATAATGAAGCAAACTTACATTAAAAAGGGTTTCACCAAGCTTCAGCTTAACAGCGCCGCTTTTGTACACTAACATTTTACCCATGAATCCTGCAGGTAACTCATTTAAACTGCAGGCCTTAGCTTTTGAAGGCTTTGAGCTGTTCGCCATCTCACTGCCTTCTGTTTTAATAGATTGCTTCAACATTGGCAGGGTTGGTAATTGCACCAAGAACATCTTTTCCTCCAGATTCTCCTCCTACCAATCATTCACGTAAGGATTCATGGAAACTACTTAGTAATAAGTTGAAGTCAAACCATCAACCAGTTTACTAACCATTAGACCAAGATCCATTGCTGGTTTTATGGAATTCTCATCATAAGTCAAGCTTCGGGAAGCTTCCCCAAATTCTTCCTCGTCAAGAAGTTCTGCAGGGTAAAAGGTACATATCAATGGTAATGATTTTCATATTAAAGAATACGAAATATGCAAATCACAACCAGAATTGGAAAGAGATCAATTGCTTAATAGGTATCAATATGAAGTGTTCTTTGTATTTTTTCCTGAAAGATGGCGATTTGGTTTTCAAAGCATTTGTTGAATTTACCTGGATTTCCTGAATAGGGCCTCCTCACGGGAAGCGTTACAGGATAGTTGGTATAGTAATCCTGAGATATAAAATGAGAGACAAAATTTCAGGCAGAAGAAAGCTTACATGGAAAATGAGAGAGAATTCAGCCAAGGAAACTAGAAACTTAATACAAAAGGGCAAATTCTTTAAAACCAACCCATGGCTCGGTGTATTCCTTCTGCACTCGCTCCCCACCGATACCACCTGCAGAACCTGCTTTGTGTCAAACAAGCTGCAATACATCCATATAGCAGAAAGAAAGTAAAATGATTAGAGAAAATACTTGCCATCGGACATTGATCCAGAAACCTTGTTATAATGGCCATATGATTTCAATGAAGATGATGAACCTCCATAACCAAATGCAACTTGAGTAGGTCCTAGAAAAATTCAAGGAAGAAAAATTCTAAGAATTATCATTCTGTTATTAGTAGTATTGATAGCAAGAATATTGACAAACAACACTTTCCATAAATCATAACATACATATTTTTATTGGTCATTCTTTACACTACAAATGAAATAGATGTTCCTAAAACCATTAAGAAGTAAAAACTAGGGATGCCACGCATTTCATTCTTTTCAATTTTTAACCAGCCTCGCATAAACCCAATCCGTCCTGCCCCACTTAAGTTATTGCTGCTACATACACAAAGTAAGTTATATTGTCATTAAATTCTTGGCTAACATTATAGACCAGCGTAAAATATCGAATTTGAAGTCCAAACTAAATTGATAGAATACCATGAAATTTGTTGAACTATAGACCAGCGTAAAATATCGAATTTGAAGTCCAAACTAAATTGTTAGAATACCACGAAATTTGTTGAACTAACGAGAGATACTAATGATTTTACTTGAACAAATTAAAGGCAAATGTGAATTTTGCACATTGATGTTGAAAGAAAAGTTGAAACAAGTTAACGACCTCTGTTTTATCACATTAGGACTTTAAAAATTTGACTTTTTCATCCTCCTGAAATCATAAATACTTACTAAATCTACTAGTTTGGCCTTATCAAACAAGTTTTTGCTCATCACTGGATTTTAAACCTTTTTCTCCAAAATTTGAAACTTTTCACTTGATAGTTTGTGCAACAGAAAAATTTTCAAAGTACCAGCCATAGCTAGATGCATATAAATCTTTTCCTAAATTTTTGGCAGGTGAAACATAAAATGATACAGGGAAGAAAACTTGTATGTTATTTGAGAATTTTATCAAACAAGCAGCAGTAGAGCACAAGAAGGGAGGAGACGCCCACACGCCCCGCACCCGCATAATTTTAAAACATTAAGGCTTTGACCCACCCCGTCCCATACCCACTTAGAGACTGCCCCACATAGCCTTAAACCCGCCCCGTTGCATTCCTAATAAAAATGTAAATTAATTGATTAACATACCCCTAGAGGGAGGAAAAGGTATTGAATACACTGAATTGTTAATTTCCAATATTAGATGCTGGGACCAGCCAAATCGTAGATTTGAAACTTCAAAAGGGTATTGCTTAGTGGTGGTCCAATCATTTAGATAGAAAACCAGAATAGCAATGTCTAATTGTAGGTAGTATTATTTAATTTATTATTTCCATAGGTTATAAAATTTATCAAGGCCAGAAATCAGAATGAATAAAATCTAACTTATAACAAAAATATAAATAACAACAGAGAACTTGTTAATGGGTTATTGGATTTTCAGATAGTAAACCATAAATTTCGGATTTATTTTTCTAAAAATAATGAAGAGAGGCAACAGAGTTTCATAGTACTTACCTTTCTTTTCTACTTTATGTTTAACTTTTGCAGAAGCTTCCTACAATTAATTAATTAGAATGAGAATTAAGAATGAATACATTTAAGTTAGAGGATAAACGAAATCATTAAAATGACAAAATCATACATACATTGAAGCGCCGCATCAATTCCTCTGCTTTAGCGGCATCACCATCAGCTTCAATGTTTTCTCTGCAAGTACCAAAATTACGATCGAATAAGAAAAAACTGAATACCGTCGTTTGGGGATTTCAACAAGTTTCAGAATATATATAATTACGGCTTGGGCAGAACAGTTTTCTGCGCTCTACGAGGAGGACCTTTCGGTGCAAATCTCACCTACAAAAATCATCCATCAATCAATCAATCACACATAAAATTAATTTGCAGAAAATATTGAAAAGTTTTTACCTTTCTAGGTGCTTTCGTTGCAAAAGAATCTGAATCCATGATCACAAAACAATAACAATGCAAAGGTTAATTGGGAGAAAGGTTTTGTAGAACGGCTAATAGTAGGGTTTAAATAACTTTCGTTTTCATAATTCTGCGCCTCTTTGCTCCTTTACATAAGTGTATTGTTTAACTTGTTAACCATAATTAGAACCTGTTTAGCCCCAAATAAAATTTGGAAAAAACTTGGCTACGTAATTTGGCAAATTTATTTGCCAAGAATCCAAGTTCCCTAATACTAAAAAAAATTTGAAAATCACTCCAAACTTTTATATTTTATAAGGTTATTTTTTAATGGAAAATATTCACTATAAATAGATAATACAAATTTATGGATATTTTTAATAGCTTTAAGAACTTATGGGTATAAATTATATTATTTTTTTGAACTAGCCAAATATTATTGGGAAAACTTGGGGCCAAACACATGGTTTAATTTCACCAAAAACTTGGCCCAAATATTATTTGTCAAGAATATTTGAGAACTTGAGGCCAAACTCTAGCTTAGTCGTGGTAACACACTTCTAACACTTAGGTATATAAAATAATAATAAAATTCTTAAAATACAAGTTATTTTTATTTATATACCAGGTTTTAAGAATTGAAAGAGAATTATTATTCATAAGAAATTACCCAATACCCACTCAGAATAAATGTTATTTTAGAAATATTATAAACTATTTTTCACATGTTATTAATATTTAAATAAAAATAACAAAAGAGTATTATAAGATAAGTTGGACTATAAATTAATTATATGGATTTTTTTTAGAAATCTTACTTGGCTTACTAAAAATTGACTTCTTTTACGGTTTGTCTTCATTGTTGTTATTGGTCACACCCTTCTTCAACACCATTGAAATAACAAACATACATTATTGAAGCAATTGAGACAATCACCAAGACATATTAAAAAAAGGGACAAGAGTCTGAAAAAATACTTCAACATCCCGACTGAATTCATTTTTTCGAATTGAGGAGGAGATAAAAACAATATAAAGTAAAATAAACATGCAATATATACAAGTAATAAAATAAAACGATAATACAAGAATTGGCTTAAAATTTG
Source organism: Solanum stenotomum (assembly GCF_019186545.1). Classification (NCBI taxonomy): domain Eukaryota; kingdom Viridiplantae; phylum Streptophyta; class Magnoliopsida; order Solanales; family Solanaceae; genus Solanum; species Solanum stenotomum. Next base: position 26,459,161 of record NC_064287.1, read on the forward strand.
TCTAACGTCGATATATACAAAATACTGAAAAAAGTATAATTCAAACTTCATTCGACTAGCTTCAATGGGAAGCAACTCCATGTACCTGTAAAGACACTTAGTAAAAGTGTTAGTACTAAATAAATATGAATAAAAATAAATGAATCGAATAATAACTTAAAAAATAAAAACCCGTCTTATTAACATGGGAGACCTTGAAAATCGACAATAATTTTTTATCAGCCAATTTTAACATATAAAGAATGGGGAGGACTCCAAAATCGACGAAGAGATTTTCTCATTGGCCAATTTCAACAACTACTCAATAATGAATTGGCAAAAATAATTAAGATAAGAAAATAATCCAAAGTAAATATAAAAATAACATTAACGGTGGGTTTGCAAATATTTTCCAAGTTAGAAGCAAATTACAGTGTATAACTGAAGACTCATCATCGGACCTTGTTTAAACAAAAAATCTAAATAAAAAAAATTAGATAATCAATAGCAACAGAAGACAACCCACTGGGTTTGAAGCTTGACAATAATAATATATTAAATTGAAGCAACACTGACGGATAATAACAATAACAATAAAACCTAGGTTGTAGCGAGCAACATTTATATATCAACTATAATATATATAATAATAATAAAACTAATAAAAGTAATAGCAACTAACCAACCACAACAACAGTGAAACAGAGGAGCCCAAGAATGAAAACAACAAACTTAGTAAAATAAAATAAAATAACTACAAACAGTAACATGAAAATATTTATCAAAAGCAAATAAGAATAAAATGCTGAAAAATAGATAGAGATATATATATATTAAAATGTGAAATTAAGATGGTCACCAGGCTTGGAGTCACGCCGGAGTTGGTTTGTGTTGGATATGGAGCCACGCCGAAACTAGAGTTTGGGGTTGTTGTTTTCCAATGTGTAGCTCGGGGCTCACTGGTTTTCAGAGCTAAATAGCTCGCTGGTTAGAGTTTTGGTTCGTCGGCGTTGACGGAACACCTGCAAAGACAAACAAGAATCAAAAATAGAAAAGGGAAAAGGCGAGAGGATGGATGGTCCTGTTGTTTTGGTTTGCTGTTGTTGTGATGGGTTTTGGGAGAACGATGAATCGTTTGGTTGGCTGTTCTGTTGCGTTGGTCGCTGGAAAACAGTTGGGTTTTTGAGGTCGTTTTGGTGTTGGGCTGATAGTTGCTGGAGCCAAAAGCTCGCTGGAGCTCGGGACTGCCGGTTTCAGGTGTTTTCCCGGAGGTTTAGTGGTGGTGGTTGGTTGTTTTCTGGTTGGTTTTCGTTGGTGTTTGGTGGAGCTTTGAGGTCTGGTTGGAGAATCGGGTGGAATTTGGATTGTTGGGGTCTGGTTGTTGTTTGTTAGATCTGGTGGTTTGGGGGTTTATTGAGGGGAACGGAGAAGAAAGAACAGGGGGTTGAGGGCTGGTTGTTTGGGGAGAAAGAAAAGTAAAATGGGTGTTTGGTGGTCATGGTTGCTGGCCGGAAACGGAAATGGAAAAGGAAGGGCTGGTGGCAGTGATTTGTAGCTACTGGTCTTCGTTTGCTGGAGAAAAATGAGAGAAAAAAAAATGGGGGTTTTTTGGATGGTGGATTCGGCGGAGCTTGTCACCGGAAAATTATGAGAATTTCTTAAGACTTGAAAAATCTAAAAATTATCCCTAAATTTTATCCATTATCTTTTAGCCTAATGAGCAAATTATTCTTTAAATTAGAAATTGAAAATTATCAATAGTATAATATTACTATCTTAAAATCGTGGGCTAAAATCACCGTTTAATAAAATATTTGTGTATAAAATATTATCTATATGAAAATGAATTTCTGGACTATGCAAAATATCAAAATAAATATTAACAAATGTAACAGAGAAAATGAATATGAAAAATGTAATGAACGTAACCAATGACATTTAAAAAATGTAATTTAGCAGAAATAATGATTTTATAAAAAATAACAAATATTTGAACGTATTCAATCAACTATGACAAAATAATATAAACAGAATTAATCGATAAAAATCTTAATACTTTGAGAATAAAGATAATTATCAACAAATTGCATTAAAATGACAAAACATATATTTTGAACCATTTAAAAAATAAAATACTTAAAAATTATTAACTTTAGAACTATCATACCAAAATTTGGTGTCAACAACTTGCCCCCTTTGTTTGATTAGGATCAATGAAAGAGATCCTAGTCAAACAAAGTTGACGAACCCAAATTTGGTTTGATAAACTTTGAATAAAACAAAATGAGACGTTAGTAGAGCTTTTGAGGAAGACTCTACGTCCATCGACTAGGCTGAAAATAATAAAACAAATTGCAGAGATTGATTGTAAACTGAAAACATTCACATACCTTTGATGTTACGTGCAAAATTGCATAATGAAGGTAGTGTACCTCTTTGAAAGGAGGATGATGTGAATAACATGTCACTTTGAACGAGGTGACAACCCAACGCGTCTCTTTGAAAGGCAGACGACCCAATNTACCTTCGATGTTACGTGCAAAATTGCATAATGAATGTAGTGTACCTCTTTGAAAGGAGGATGATGTGAATAACATGTCACTTTGAATGAGGTGACAACCCAACGCGTCTCTTTGAAAGGCAGACAACCCAATCTAAACATGACATGTCACTTTGAATGAGGCAACAACCCAACGTGTCTTTTTGAATGGTGAACGACCCAACTTGAACATAACATGTTACTTTGAAAGAGGTGACAACCCAACATGTCTCTTTGAAAGGCGGACGACCCAACTTGAACATAACATGTCACTTTGAACGAAGTGACAACCCAACATGTCTCTTTGAAAGGCAGACGACCCAACTTGAACATAACGTGTCTCTTTGAACGAGGTGAAAACGCAACGTGTCTCTTTGAAAGGTGGACGGTCCAACTTGAACATAACATGTCACTTTGAACGAGGTGACAACCCAATGTGTCTCTTTGAAAGGCGAACGACCCAACTTGAACATAACATGTCACTTTGAATGAGGTGACAACCCAATGTGTCTCTTTGAAAGACAAACGACTCAACTTGAACATAACATGTCACTTTGAACGAGGTGACAACCCAACGTGTCTCTTTGAAAGGCGGACGACCCAATTTGAATATAACATGTCACTTTGAATGAGGTGACAACCCAACGTGTCTCTTTGAAAGGCTGACGACCCGATTTGAATATAGCATGTCACTTTGAACGAGGTGACAACTCAGCGTGTCTCTTTGAAAGGTGGACGACCCAACTTGAATATAATATGTCACTTTGAACGATGTGACTCTCTTTGAAATGCGAACTACCCAGCTTGAATGTAACATGTCACTTTGAACGAGGTGACAACCCAACGTATCTCTTTGAAAGGCGAACGACCCAATTTGAACTTAACATGTCACTTTGAGCGAGATGACAACCCATTATGTCTCTTTGAAAAGTGGACGATCCAACTTGAATGTAACATGTCACTTTGAACGAGGTGACAACCCAACGTATCTCTTTGAAAGACAGGTGATCCAATTTAAACTTAATATGTCACTTTGAACTAGGTGACAACCCAACGTGTCTCTTTGAAAGGCGGACAACCCAACTTGAACTTAACATGCCATTTGAAGGGAGATGATAACCCAATCTTGAACTGAATATGAATGGTGTATCACAAAATCTGCAATAACAATGTTAGTAACAAATGTAACATAAAAGCAACATAAAATATGCAAACATGGCCTCATATGAACAAGGTAGTTAACTGATGGGACAATTTGAACTTAATAACATCATGAATAAAATAATTTTAAACAAATGTTAATTTGAAATGGAATAACAAAATAAAAAGCGTCATATTGAACGGATGACAACCTATTTTTTTTTAAAAAACATCATTTTGAATGGCATGATAAACCTTTTTTTTTTAAAAATAAAAACAATCTAAGATAACAAATCAACTTTAAAATGTGTCATTTTGAAAGGTATGACTATCCAAATTTAAAAAGATGTCATTTTGAAGGATATGATGACCTAAAATAAAAAGATGCCATTTTGAAGGATATGATGATCCAAAGATAAAAAGATGGCATTTTGAAGGATATGACGATCCAAAATACAATTTTAACTATCAAAACGGTCTACAAAGTCACTTTGGACAAGTATCAACAATGAAATGGTCCACAAAATTGGTTTGGACAAATATCAACAATGAAACTGTTTACAAAGTTGGTATGGACAAATATTGAAAAGTGGGTTTCAACCCGTTTTTATTTTATAAACAATGAAACATATTTTAACTTGGTTAGCGCCATCAATAGTATTGTACAAAAATTTCTCACAATCCTTTCTATTTCAACTGAAATTGATTGCGAGGTAATTCCTATGGATTCAAGTGGTACCTCAAATGTACTCAAGTAACGACAATATTTATCCATCTTGCTACAAACAAAAGTTTTGAACTAGACCTTAAATTAGGTTTCACGTGCCCTCACTACAAAGAAAGTCCCAATTTGCACACATTGAGAGTAATTTAATTTGGGAACATCTGGAAAAACACACTCACAGTCAGGAAAAAATGTTCAACACATGCAATTGTGATACCATAGGTTTGACCTTCATGTATATCTCCACTAATGTGAGAACATTTGAAATGAAATCATGTAGGGCTTGTTATTAGCTTATGTAGGCTTAGGGACGGGTAGGATAGTCATTTGGGATAAAAAGTGACTTATTCCTTTCTTGAGCATTGCACTAAATTGGTGCTTTCAATATTACGCTTTTAGCATTTGATTCTCTTTATTGTCCCTTTTCTTTGCACTTTTTGACTTCTTTGAAACTTTGCTTGTTTGAGCTTTTCCCCTTTTCATCATTTTTGAAGTTTCTCAATGTTTGTTTGGAGTGTTCTTCTTCTTTTGTTGAAATTTTACTTGCTTGAACTTGTGAATAATTTTGAACTTTTTCTTCTTTCTTTGAAGTCTTTTTTGTATTCTTGACTTTCAGGGGATTTGTAACCTTTGTCTTTGACAAATTTGAACTTTGAATCTTGTTTTGTAACTTGCACGTCTTCAGTACGCTCAAGAAAGTCAGGCCAAAAGGCGGATAGTGCGTATAAACACTCAGAAAGGGTATAGGCTAAAATGTGGTTGTTCAAACAAAAGACTTAAGTCTCAAAGTGGGACACACTAAGGATTAATGTCATTTGGTAGGCTTTTAAAGGCTTAAACGGGTCAAAGAATGCCTATAATCATTTTTCAAATCAAACATCACTCGGGATTTCGCCTCAACAAATATTTAGGCCAAGTTCTAGATCAACAAAGCTACACGATTGAATTTAATCAAAAACTCACCATACAAAGCACATGAAACGATGAATCTGATTTTTTCCTAATCTTGAATGTATGCAAGAGAATATTTTCCCGTGTAACAAAAATATGAATGAGAGGTACCAAAAGAATCCATGGCTTAACAAAAAGTCAATCCTCTCCAATTCAACAATTATTTTCATATGCACACTCGAACTATGTTGGCACCAACCAAGTCAAAAATTACATAACATTTTAAAAAGAAATTAAAAAAAATAAAGAATCTTTTCAATAAAGAATACCAAACCCAATTAGGGGTGCCTACCTATCTCATTGATGAGAATCAAGTTTGCGTAGTTTGTTTAAATATGACATAAAAATATTTTTTGAATAACAAATGATTTTTTTAATAGAAAATAAACGGAATGAAAAACCAATGAGCCACATTAAAGGGCGGGCAACCCAAATTTAACAAAAAAAAATATTTTTTATTATTTAAAGAAAAAGTAACCAAAAACCAATGAGTCACACTGAAGGGCGGACAATCCAACTTAAAAAAAATGTCAAACAATTTTATTTTAATTTTTGGAAGGGAGTAATTGAAATGAAAAATGAATGAGTCACATTGAAGGGCGGACAACCCAAACTTAAAAAATGACAAATAAAACAATAATTTAAATGGAATTTAAAATAAGATGAATATAACCTCATGTACAAAAAATTAATGCAAAAGGTACAAACAAACTCAGAGTGATGCCTGATAAGTCTGAAGTCTAAGTACAACCTTGATGAAATTTTTGAGGACATTCCTTAAAAAATTTACCCCTGTTACAGCTTTAACAACCTTTGGTATTCAATCTTGTAGCAACTGTCTCCTTTGTAAAATTTTTGGAGACCTCCTCAAAAAAATTTGCCCTAGTTTCCATCTTGAAATAATGGAAAGCTTACGGGGACATGACCGAGCCGTTGTGGCGCCTACATATCCCATTGAAGCAGGAATCAGGTCAAACGTAGTTTCAATAGATTCTGACTTGAATAAAGATTGAACTTGAATATTCTAAAACTAGGTTAGCAAGAATGACTTTGAAATAATGGACTATCATACAACATATTCACGTATAACAAGTATATCACATAACATACAAACAATGAATGCATGTCTTATACAAATGTACCTTGAGTGTTGTGTCATCTTAAGCAAATGCTCTAAATACGAGGTTTTGGCTTCGCTCTACACTAGCTGACTAAGAGTGGGCTTTGAAAAGAGACCTGGTTACTCGAGTTGGACAAACTATGAGGTGTAGTATAATAAACGAAGTTGGATATCCACAAGCCAACTATTCGTTTATCACTTCAAAATAATTCGAAGGTGCTTTTCTGAAGGACAGTCGTGGAAAGCCACGTAACTGCCTTTGTCTATTTGCCATTTGGCGGAAATTATGCCATGAAATGCAATGGCAATATACATACAATTAAATTAATAATGAATAAACAACAAATACAATATACAAATAATCAACAAAATATGCAAAGTACAAGGTATAACACGATAAAAGAAAATGTTCCTCAATTTGAAAAAAATGAACTCATAATGGTTAGAACCTCTATATCTCCAATGGAGTCGCCATTCTGTTATGACATCCTTTGAGAGGACGCAGCGTCCCGGTGACTCAATTTTGAAAGAGTTAAAAATTCTTTTCAACTCTTTTAAAATTGAGTCACCGCAACGTTGTGCCCTCTCAAAGGATGTCAACGTTCGGAATAGTTCATTAAAGTTCTATGAGTCATAGAAAATACCCGTAGAAAAGTACAAAAGTTAAAGTGAAGATGTTGATTGATAGAATATTTCNGAGTCACCGCAACGTTGCGCCCTCTCAAAGGATGTCAACGTCCGGAATAGTTCATTAAAGTTCTATGAGTCATAGAAAATACCCGTAGAAAAGTACAAAAGTTAAAGTGAAGATGTTGATTGATAGAATATTTCTATGGACGTTAGGAATTCATGCGATTCGTAGGACCAAACCATAGAAGTAACTGTAGAGCCTAGATTTTCCCGTTTTTTTTGGCTTTGTTTAGGATTTTTTTAAATATTTAAATAAAATAACAAAAGAGTATTATAAGATAAGTTCGACTGTAAATTAATTATATGGAATTTGTTTAGAAATCTTACTTGACTTACTAAAAATAACTTCTTTTACGGCTTGTCTTCATTGTCGTTATTGGTCGCACCCTTCTTGAACACCATTGAAGCAACACACATTCATTATTGAAGAAACATAGACAATCACCAAGACATACAAAAAAAATATATGATAACTTTTTACCTATAATCTTTCTCTTTTTCATAACCTAAACTAGTTAATTTTTAAAAAAAATATTCACAAGTTATTAAGTCTTTCCCCCAACATGAACAAGTGTCTGAATATATTCTTTCATTGCTTGAAATTGTGTTCTCTATTTAGTTCATTCAATCAACATCACAAATTAATTGGAAAAAAATTATGTATGGTGGTAAATGGATCAAAGTTTATTTTCATAAGATGTGTAAAAATATTCATATTTTTTTGTGTGAGCTAGTAATTATTTCAAATTGCTGCAATGATGTATGTCTATTGCTTTAATTGTTTTGAAGAAGAGTGTGACGACGAATAATGACACGAAGACAAGCCGTATACGAAGTTCTTATTTATAGTAAGCCAAGTACGAATTTTAAACAGACTCCATATAGTTACTTTAGAGTCCAATTTACCTTATATTACTCTTTTGATTATTTCTATTTAAATATAAATAATATGTGAATACACTTTATTATATTTATTAAACTAAATTGACTGTGTAATTTTGTTGTCTACTGTCAGTGGATACTGATTAACGTTTCAAGGACACTTCATCCAATTCTAAGTGTCAACGATCGTTAGTTAGTATATAACCCAACCAACTGAGTTAGGGTCGATCCCACAAAGAGTAACTTTCTTTGAATTCAAATATGAAAGTATGACGATGACCTTTGCAGCTGAGCAGCACACACTTAAGAGTTTAATAATAAAATTTTCAGGATGTCGTTACCAACACACTTCAAAGTATTAACAATAAACAATCAAATAACTAGAAAACACTCGGGGGATTGACTAACCAACTGCCGAATTCAAACTTAATGGGTGTACATCCTAACCGATACTGCTAATTCGTTTCGGGTAGAATGGACTATAAGTAAAATAATTTTCTCTCGAACAATTGCTTTATTTCTGTGAGTTCTCTCGAAGCTCGACATCATCCATAAGCTAACCAACCCACGTTCTTATCAAATCTACTCTTTCGAGCTAGATACAAAGGCTAGGTCTTAGGTTTCACTTTCTCAAGATAAAACCGTCAAGACCCACTATTAAGGATGCCAAAATACTACGTTGGATTTCTCTCTCGAGCAAGCACAAAACTCTGAAATCTATCACACCAAAGATGCAATAATGAAGTTAAACCACCATAATAATTTAGACCCGCTTCAGCTTAACACCACAAATCACTAATCGGTAACACCCAATTAGTAGAATGCAACAATTGGTCACATTGTCAAACCCCCAAGGTTAGGGTTTTAGCCAATCATGATGAAAATATGAAAATCAACACCCGCCACGTTTTCCATAGCTGGGTCAAAGAAATTCGAAAGTTAATTAACTAAAATCTTCACTATACAAAACTCCAAGAAAAACCTTGCTAAAATCACTGGAAATCTACAATGGTAGTGTTTTTGCTCTCAAGCTTTTGTTCCTCACGTTTCTGAATACCTTCTCTCTTGAAAAAATCAATTTATGCAAGTCTGATGTGTGGCTGTTTGGGACCAATCAATGAGGTAAGTCGGGCTTCACCAACCGTTCTGCAACTCGCCGATTTTCCTTCATCTAGCCTTCATTTTTTTACTTCTTCTCAGTCTAGCCATTGTAATTTTAGGCGAGCCAAATCGGGATCACCGAGTGATTCCGCGATGCACCTTTTTTCCTTTCATCTCGCCCATCAGCACTTATCTGGATCTCCATCAGTACTTTTGGCGACCTGGTCATCCATCGCCGAAGCAATCAGCGACACGCCGAGTGGAACTGTTGCTCGCCGAAGCTACCCCTAATTAAACCTCATCGTTCTGTAACTTTAGGCGGTAAAGTGGTAACTTGGTGAGTCGCCGAGTGACATCGGCGATCATCAGGCTTGTTTTTCCCTTCTTTTTTTTTTCACTCGTGTTGTCTCTATTGCCCATTTCTGTCCTAGATTTGTTCCTCAATTCATGTATTTGAAGATCAATGGTTTTACATCAGTTGTAGGCCCAAAATAAGCATTTGAGGACACTAAATCTATATAAATAAAGCCCTAAATGAGTCCAAATCTCGAACTCATCAACACCCCCAACTTAAACTTTTGCTTGTCCTCAAGTAAAACTCAAGTTCGGCAGTTCAAAAAGGATGTCTCAACCAATGCTACACAAGACTCAATCATGAATGCACACAAAAAGACTCAACTTACTCATGCAAGGATCAATTGTGCACTCAAAGATTCGAGTTGTGACTCACCATTATCAAAGATTCTAAAGCTCACAATACTTTTTTCAAATGCAAACTCAAGCTCAATAAAGGTACTCAAATGCCCTCACACAAAGAATAATTTCATATTCACACACAATGGTTCAACAATTTATAGTTCCGGAATGACATACAACTCTCACACTCACAAAGATGAACACATGCATCCCTCCACCCATAAGTTTGCCTTTATTTTCCAACCAACACTTGTTTCCGCTCACTCAAGATAAAAAAGGTCTTTTTAAGGCTTGTAACGAGGCTGAGTTTAAAGGTATGGTCATTTAGGCTCAGTGGCTGCTATCCTCATTAAATGTGGTATGAACAACACTTTTTTTCTTTTTCTTCAACATTTTCATTCATGCTTGAAAGTCACCCCATTATTCACTTTCCATAAAATACCAGACACCCCATTTCTTTTGCACTTTCACAACTTTATTTCAAACTTTTTCATTCTTTTTCTTTTTCATTTTTCTTTTCATTTTCTCTTTTTTTTTTTTTTTTGTATGGAGGGGTTCCATCTTTCTCAAAACCATGGGTCTAAGGCGGACTTCTTTGCACTTCTTGATTTACCTTCTCTTTTCACCACACCCCCCACTTAGGCTTTTGGCCTAAGTTGGCTATTCAAACAAACCACACTTCATGAGGATTATGGGTGAAGGGATAAAGAAAGGTCACAATTTTATCAAGTTTCTTCCAAGGAAAGGCTAAGGATCAAAGGGTGTTCAAGCCAAGGTCACACACGCACAAGGTAGGCCATAAAAGAGGTATAATGTCAAATTGTTTCACTCTTTAAAATTATTGCCTAAGATCATTTCAAGAGCTTGCATCACTAAGATCATTTCAAGAGCTTGCATCACTTAGTCAACCGGACCAACGAGGCAAATTCTAGGTGTCATCACACAAGGTTCACGGTAAGATCATCACACAAGGCATTGGCACCAATGTCAAACAAGACTCAACACTTTTGCTAGTGTGCATTGTTCATCACAAGAGACTCAATTTGATAATCGGCCAGTAACAACGAGATGCAAAAACTCACATATTGCCTATGCAACTTTATTTGGCCTCATCGTAGCCGCACATTCATTTTGTTCGATTGAGAGCACTATTTAAGTCATCGGTATTGATCACAATCAACACTCAAATTTGCACAAGAACAACCACAATTAAGCACATTCAAGAGGTGGCAAAAATGGGTCCAAGAGGGTCCAAGAACACAGAGGAATTCATTGACCAAGTACACACCCCCACTAAAAGCATTCAACATTGTCCCCAATGTGAGTAGAGAACGGACATTCCCGCAAATAAAACAAGAATAAAAATAAAAACTAACAAATAAAGATAAAATTTTAGTATGTAAACATGCAGAGCAAGCTGACGAGGAATCTTTACTAGGCGCCCAGTTGGCGAGAAAATGAATCAGTCGCCAAATGCTTGGACGGTGTGCCCAATGATTTGAATATTGCCCTTAGCTCCAGTAGGCAACACTCTCAGAGAGGGGAAAATCGGCGGAGATGCAGGAGGTCGCCGAACAAGTCGGCGATTCGCATAATGGACTTGGAACATCGCCGAACAATCATTGAGTTACATTGTCAGCGTTGAAGTAAAAGGGTGAGAAAAATCGGGTCGCCTAAGCACATCGATGATTCGCCGAGTGATGAAGGTATCCCACCGAATGTTCTAGAATCTCAGCCCCATATTTTAAGTCCATAAGGCGGACTATGTTGTGCTCGCTGAACGGGTTCGGCAACCCGCTAATAGTATCTTCTTCTCGCACAATATCCTGCACCTGCAAAATCAACACACATTATTTAATACACTAACACTTGGGTTGCCTCCCAAGAAGCGCCTTATTTAACATTGTGGCACAACGTGGAAATAATCTCAAGCATCTTCCAAGTACACCACCTCAATCAGAGAAATATCTTGGTACTCGCCGAAGTATGACTTCAAGTGTTGCCCATTCACTTTAAATGTAGGTTCTTCTTGACCTTCAACTTCGATGGCACCTTTGAACACTCGTGTCACTCTAAACGGCCCTGACCATTTGGACTTGAGCTTTCCTCGAAAGAGTCTAAGTCGAGAGTTGTATAGTAACACCAGTCTCCCACTTTGAATTCCCTCTTAAGGATTTTAGAATCATGCCATTTCGTAGTCTTTTCCTTATAAAGGGCTAAACTTTCGTAAGCCTTGAACCTGAATTCGTCCAACTCATTTAGCTGCCCTACTCTCTCTTTTGAAGTCTTGGTCCAGTCCAGATTTAGAGCTTTCAATGCCCATAATGCTTTGTGTTCCATTTCAACTGCCAGATGGCAAGATTTACCGAAAACTAGCTGATATGGAGACATATCGATTGGTGTTTTATATGCGGTGCAATACACCCATAACGCGTCATTAAGCTTTCGAGACCAATTAGTCCTGTTAGTATTTACTGTGTTGGCCAATATGCTTTTGATATCCCGGTTTGAGACTTCAACTTGGCCGCTCGTTTGAGGATGATACAGAGTTGCTACTTTGTGTTTCACTCCATACTTACTTAATGCGGCTAAGAACCACTTGTTGCAAAAGTGGGATCCTTCATCACTAATAATAGCCTAAGGAGTACCAAATCTATCAAAGATGAAGTATTTAAGGAATTGAACAACACTTTTCCCTTAATTGTTTGGAAGTGCAACAACCTCCATCCATTTAGAAACATAATTTACAGCCACCAAGATATACTTATTACCAAACGAACTCACAAATGGGCCCATGAAATCTATTCCCCAAACATCAAAAAACTCAACTTCTAAAATGGGAGTAAGAGGTAACTCATGTCTTTTGGACACTCCACCTTGTTTTTCACATTGAGTGCACTTCTTAACAAACTCATGAGCATCCTTGTAGAGGGACGGCCAGTAGTAGCCACTTTAGAGAACTTTAGCAGCTGTACGCACACCACCATGATGACCCCCAACCGGTGAAGCATGACAAGCATGGAGAATTTCTATGGCTTCTTCTTCCGGAACACATCTCCTAATGATATGGTCTGCACACTCTCTGAATAAATATGGTTCATCCCAAAAGTACTTTTTAACATTGAACAAGAACCTCTTTTGTTGGTAGAAGTTCAGTTCGTTCGACATTAATCCGTACACTACGTAATTGGCAAAATCAACATACCAAGGAGGTTGTTTGAGAGTTACCGTGAATACCTGTTCATCGGGAAAATAATCATTTATGTCTATCTCTAGCTTGTCATTTTCCTTGCCTTCCAATCTTGATAAGTGGTCAGCCATATGATTTTCACAACCTCTCCTATCTTTGACCTCAAAGTCAAATTCTTGCAATAGTAGCACCCACCTTATCATTCTTGGATTGACATCCTTCTTTGCCATTAGATAATGCAGTGCAACATGATCAATGTGAACAACCACTTTAGTACTTAGTAAGTATGCCCAGAACTTCTCAAATGCATAAACTACCGCAAGTAACTCTTGTTCAGTAACGGTGTAGTTACGTTGAGAACTATTTAGAGTCTTGCTTGCCTATTAAATAGGGTGAAATAGTTTATTGCGTTTTTACCCCAATACAACACCCAATGTCGTACCGCTTGCATCACACATTACTTCGAAGGATTCTGACCAATCGGGACTAATGATGACCGGGGTGGAGACTAATTTTACTTTCAAGCACTTGAAAGCCACCATGCAAGCATCATCAAAGTGGAATTTCACCTCCTTCTCTAAGAGTTTGCATAGAGGATGTGCAATATTTGAGAAGTCTTTGATGAACCTCTGGTAAAACCTGGCATGTCCCAAGAAACTACGAACACCCTTCACCAAAATTGGTGGTGGTAATTTCTCAATCACTTCAATCTTTGCTTTATTAACCTCCAGCCCCTTTTGAGACACTTTGTGACCAAGAACTATACCTTCCTTAACCATGAAGTGACATTTTTCTCAATTTAGGACCAAGTTTGTCTCCACACATCTTTGGAGAACTTTTCCTAAGTGTGCTAAACTTGCTTCAAAAGTGTTACCCAAAACCGAGAAGTCATCCATAAATACCTCCATTGAATCCTCCACCATGTCAGCAAAAATAGATAACATGCAATGTTGAAATGTTGCTGGAGCATTACATAACCTGAACGACATCCTTTTAAAGGAAAAAGTTCCACACGGGCATGTGAAGGTGGTTTTCTCTTGATCTTTTGGAGCAATGGAAATTTGATTATAACCAGAATACCCATCCAAAAAGCAATATCAACCTCTATCTGAGAGTCGATCAAGCATTTGATCCATGAAAGGCATGGGAAAGTGATCATTTTCAATCCACAAATTTAGCTTTTGGTAATCCATGCATACTCTCCATCCGGTCACCGGTCTCATAGATACAAGCTCCCCATTTTCATTTGGGACTATTGTGATACTTTCCTTTTTCGATACACATTGTACGAGAGTTACCCACTTGCTATCCACAATAGGGTAGATCACACCTGTGTCCAACCACTTTATTATTTCCTTTTTCACCACCTCTTGCATCAGTGGGTTCAATCTCCGTTGATGTTCAACACTCGACTTACAATCACTATCAAGCCGAATTTTGTGAGTACAAATACCAGGAGGAATGCCTACTATGTCGGTGATAGTCCAACCTATAGACTTTATATGCCTTTTCAACACCTCAAGGAGAAATTTTACTTGCCATTCAAGCAAGTCAGCTGCAATGATCACCGGTAAAGAGTTATTTGCCCCCAAGAAAGCATATAGAGATGGGAGGGAAGCACTTTCAACTCCAGATTTGGTGGTTCTTCTGTTGATGGCTTTGCAGGAGGGCTTTCTCAAATTTTTAGATCAATTTACAACTTCAATGTAGTCTTTGAATACACCCATGCCTCAAAGAGCAGCTACTACTTCTTCATAACCTTGAATTTCAAATTCATCATAGTTAGCAATCACGACTTCAAGTGGTTCACTCATACACATCAAATGGCTCACACTAGCCACCGCCTTATCAATAACATCAATAGTGGAGACGATGTGAATATCACTTGGGTGTTTCATTGACTTACAACAAGTAAAGGTCACTTCACTTCTGTAACAACCCTCAAAATGAAGTAGGATAAAGTAGATCCTCACATGAGTTTTATGCATTAATAACTTGTTAAAGTAATGAAGAATAGCCTTTTTAGTCAGCTTCAAAGAGTTTAAAAGTCAAACATCAAGGGATGACCAAGACGTTCGGAAACTAATCTTTTACGTGTTGGTGTGTCTTAGTATGTTTTTCATGTTTTTATGTGTTGTTTGGAGACTAAAATCAGTCGAGGTGACCCTAGAGTCTTAATAAATATTTTTAGGATCAAAAAGTTTGGATACGATGCCCCGGGGGCCACCCTAAGGGTCCCCGAGGAGGACCCCTGCCTTGGCCAAGCAAGCTGCCAAGGCAGCTTGAAGTTGTGCTTGGAGGGAGCATGTCCGCGTCACTGACTAGCTCCACCAAGGGCCAAAAGTTTAGTCCGCGTCGCGGACTCTACTATCTCGAATTTAATTTCCAGAAAACTTATGGGAACACCTCCGTGTCGCGAACTTGTTTCCCGACAAAATCTGCGCAAATAAAACTCAAGTTTGACTTATTTAAAAAGGTCCAACTAAGTGAGGGGTAGTTTGGGTTCTTTGGGATATTATTATATACAGTTATTCTACCTATTTTAGGGTATTTTAAGCTGATTAAAACCCCAAAACCTAAAATTAGACCCCACTATTCAAATTGACCCTTCTCTCTCAAAATAGATTCTCTCAAAAACTACATTAAAGACCTTGATGGAGCTCAAGCTAGAAGATGGGTTTTCAACTGATTTCTTCTTCAATTTCATAGGTCTTAAGGTATGGTGACTCTTGATTCTTGAATAACCTCTCATTCAAGGGGTTCTATCAAAGATTTTCAAAAGTGATTCAAAGACGAAAATTCCCAATTTTCAATCTAAACATGGGTTCCTTGTCAAACGATTTTCTAAATCATTCTATTGATGAATTAATGTGGAATTAATGTTTTTAAGACAATTTTCAAAGGAATTCTTGAAGAACCCATGATCTCCAAATTCTCAAAAATTTGCCTATGATGTGGGTCTTTGTGAATATGATCTCTATTGCTGAAATTATGTTTAGATTAGATTGTATTGATGTTTATTATGATTGTCTATACTTATTCATATTGAATTGTTCGTATATTGACGAGTTGAGAATTATGGCCTTTTGGGCAAAGTTGTGGGTTGATTCCTTTGTTTATAGAATTGTACTTAGATTATGTTTATGTTATTGAATTAAATTGTTGATTTCTATTGCTACCTATGGCAATTGATTATGAATTTTTGAGGATTGATCCATGGTGATCATGGCTTGGAGAATTGGTAAGTTGACCTAACTTCTAGTCTATAGTATGAGAATTGATGTTGTGAGGTTTGATCCTCTTATGGTGGAGGTGTTTACTTCTTGTCTATCTATGCATGTTGAGATAATGGCCTTGAAGGCAATAGATGTGAAGTGAATTGATGATTATGATGCCTATGTTTATAAAGTTGTTCTATGAAGGTTATCTATGAAATCCTCAATGCTAGCATGATGTTTAAAGTGTGTTGATGATGAGGAGTATAATGTGAATGATAATTTTAGGGATAAGGTGTGGTCTACATGATTGATTATGTTAGGTACTATTGTGGAATGACCCCTACCTGTATGACCCCTATATAAATGTTTGATTATATACATGTTAGGAGTACCTATTCAATGTTGAATGTGTCCATGTCTCCTATGATGAAGAGTGGGTGTGTGGTCTAGAATCCCTAAGGGCTTTATATGTGAATTACTCATGAATTGGGGACATTGTTAATGTGTTGTGATCCTTTTAAGGGAAGAACACTCATTATCAATGTTGTTGCTAATATGTAACTATGAGGACCAATATGCGCACACACACAGACTCTATATGTATAGCTATGAATATGATGTGTTATGGTGTCTATTGAAAGGTTAACTCTTATATGCACCCTTACATCTTATTATGCATGCAAAGTGTATGATTAGCAAGGTATGAATTTGTGTNCATGTCTCCTATGATGAAGAGTGGGTGTGTGGTCTAGAATCCCTAAGGGCTTTATATGTGAATTGCTCATGAATTGGGGACATTGTTAATGTGTTGTGATCCCTTTAAGGGAAGAACACTCAATATCAATGTTGTTGCTAATATGTAACTATGAGGACCAATATGCGCACACACAGACTCTATGTGTATAGCTATGAATATGATGTGTTATGGTGTCTATTGAAAGGTTAACTCTTATATGCACCCTTACATCTTATTATGCATGCAAAGTGTATGTCAGCAAGGTATGAATTTGTGTTGTATAAAGGTGTTTATGAGAAATGCTTTCTCACATATGTACACATACATGAATGAATGAATAAGGTTTATGATAATCTAGTGAAACTGAGTCTCTTGAAAGGTGTCCTCAATTGTACTCTAAACTAGACTATGTTATGAATATGGTATGATTATGTGAAAGGTCATTCTCACATAATGTAGGTTCTATGATGGAAGGTCATTCTCATCTTAGAAACCTTTGAGCTATATGATATGATGGATCAAGTCCTTAAAGACTAATTTATGAAGTAGTGTTAAATAAAGGCTTAAAGATGTTTAAAAAGGTAGTTGGAGATTAGCACCGAGTGAACATGAAAACTGAGAGTGGAGGCTTCACGTTTAGCAAGTCCGGGTTCCCAACATAGATATTGTCTCATGAGATGGAAACCTCCACGCTTAGAAAGTCAAGGTTTTCTAGTAGAAATCTCCTTGTTCCATAACTACGAGCCCCCGTAGGTATTAGCTTAGTGGATCCACTAGATAGCTATTATGTATGTAGGTCCTACTTTGGCAAGTTGTACCCTGTCTTTTTAGGTGTGGGACTAGAACACCGGATTCCATGTAGCTCACATGGTCTATGTCGGTGATGTCAATGTCTCCCGAAAGTTAAAAAATGAACTAAGATAAGAATTTGAACTCTAGTCATGCTTTCTTGAAGAGTTACTTAGTGTAGGTAGGACTATGGACCCTACTTATGCATTGCACAAGTGTAGTCTAAGGGAGGTTATGATTAGTCTCTTTATGTAATGAAGACTATGGTCTATGTATGTTAATAAGAAAGCATGTTAAGGTTGACTTTACTTATGTCAAGACATGAAGTATGTTTATGCATGTGAATTACACTTATGACTTCTTAATGGGTTTGCTTAGTATATGTGGGGGTATGGGACTCCGTGTGTACATTGCACAAGTGAGGTTGTTAAGGGGTTGTGAGGGTGGTTTACCTATGATATGAACTTAATGGGTTATGACTAATGGTGTAGTAAATGAATGAGTCCTTATATGATGTTATGAAGTATGTTGGTCTTATGTCTAAATAAAGATGTTATGACTTGTTGAATATGATGTACCTAGTCTATGGTGGCTTCGTAGGAATACTTGGTGTGAGTAGTATTATGGGATGCTACTTGCACATTACACTAGTTTGACTTGGGGGTTGTCTTAGCTGATGGTTCCTATGTGAAGACTATGTCTTATGGTGTGCTTATGACTCTATGAATATATGTGGTTGGATTGATGAAGGCTATATGTAAGTTCACCCTTGGTAACCTTAAGGTGATACATTGCACCAAGTATTCCCTAAGGGTTGTTTGAGGAAAGGAGTTAAGATAAAGATGAAGGTAATGTATTGTATGCATTGAATGTGCCTAAAATGTTATAAGTGTTCTATGTGCTATTATGAATGGTTTCCATATGTAGGATGATGTATGTGGTTTATATTGTTCCTATTGTGCTAAATGTTCTTGAAGTTTCTCTAATAAGGCATGATGCATAGTTTCCAACTAAATGTCCCTTTAAAAACATGTTTTGCATGGTTATCATACTTAGTGCATTTTTGTACTAACACCATTCTTCTTTATCTTTTACACCAAGTGTAGTTTGTGGTGGCTAAATGGCCTTTTCTAGAAGTGATGAGCTTGGCTTATAATTCCCAAGTTCGGGTGTGTCCTTAAAGATTCATGGACCTGTATGTTAAAGAGTTTCCTTAAGTTCTATGTACTAGATAGTAGTTTCTTTTGTATTGTAAGGGTTGTGTCCCTTTTGTGTTGTAGTCATGTTTTAAGATGGTTACCTTGTGACGTAGTTCTCTGATTTTGTATTAAAGGTTTAAATGATGTGACTTTTAAGTCTTTTGTTATATTATGAAATTTTTTTAAACTTCCGCTATTTTTCTAGGATAAATGATATGACGAATGCTAAGGGCTTGTATAAGACCTCAGAGAGGTCAAATTCACCGGTAACGGCTAGAGGGTGCTCTCGGGTCGTTACAAACTTGGTATCAGAGCATAAGGTTATGAAAATGGTCTTATGATTCAACATCTCATGAGCCACGTCTAGTAGAGTCTTGTTCATCCATTTGAGTCGCGACACATCTATGAGCATGAGGCTATAAGACGATAGGAGTTTCACTTTCTTCATTACTCTTGTGTCGTGCCGTAAAGCTTAACTCCCTATGATCTCTCTCTCTTATTTTCCCTTGTCTGGTGGTCTTCTAGATGTGATTACTTGGAAGGGGTGATGTTGCAAGGATCGAGGGAAGAAAAGGTGAGTTTTAATGCTTATTGTGATGTGGTGACTATATGAGTAGATTTGGAAATCGTATTGTGATGCCAATCATGGCTATATGTGACCTATGAGGTTGGGAACATTACATTGAAAATGTTGTATGGTGGTGTACTTCTCGTATGGTAAGAGTCGTTATGGTAAGAATGAAATCTTTTTTTAGGATGATGAGTTGCTTTATGGTGATGGGTAATGATAGTAGAAAGTCATGGTGAAGATTTGAGGAGTTTTGAAGGAATGTGGTAACTTGTGTGAGTTGAAAGTTGCTTTTTCTTATGAGTGATGCTTCATGGTTGCCCTTGTGTGAATCAGAGTTCTTGTGTAGGCTTTCCCTAAGAGTGGAAAAAGGGGCTTTGTTCCATGAGTTGGGATAGTGTTTTGCTCTAAGGTTAACTTGGAGAGTTGCATGTACCCCTTAGTTCATGGGAAGGACAAGAGAATAGATGTTGACCAACTCTAAAGAGGATAGTTGTCTTGTAAGGGTGATCTTAAGTATGGTCATTCAAAGAGGGTGTTTAGATAATACCTAGGCATGGTTGAGCGGAAAGTTATACCAAAGGTGATGATAAAGGTATGATGTGATAAAGAGTTGATTAAGCTTACCCCAAGTGGGGGATAATGTGCCTAGATAGTAAGGTTTTGAGTGCCCTTAATATTTCTACATTGAACTTCCTTGAGTTCTCTAAGTTGAGAACCACTTTGGGTGATAGATATGAAGCAGAGTGGTATAGATACTCGATTTGTTTGGATTCTTGAAATCCTCACCTAAGGGAATATAGTGAAGACTTAGTGGAGAATGGTTGCTACCTTAGAGATGAAGGAGGTAATGATTAAAGGAGTGTGCATAACTTGATCCCAAGAGGGGGACATTGTGCTTAATTGGTAAGTGATAGTTCTCTTGGTTACTTTAATGTGCTCTTAGATGGGTTTACCCTAAGTGGGGCATGATGAGTGAGTAGTAAGGTTGTTGATATCCTTATCTTTTCCTTATATTCTTATTCAAGCTTGAGACCAAAGAGTTCCTAGTAGCATGTTCATGTTTTGGAGTCTTGCATATGATTATGAGTTGCATGATCTCCATATGTTATGCGTGTCTTAGAAGACACTATGTTATGCATGTTTTGAAGGATTCTTGCTACATAAATATGGAATTTTAGTAATAAAATTCATGTTTCTCATGTCAATATGCATCTTTATATGGTGAATGCACTCTTGAATTCATGAGGAAGAGAGTATGATCAAGCTTAGGTTAGGAGTTGAGAATTTCTCCTTAAATGAATTGACCTTTGTATAATGCTTGCTTATGAGTTCATGATGCCATATGTGTATAGTGTGACTAGGAGAAGGTAGTCCCTCCTTGAACATAACTAAACATGGTAATGACATGTATGTTTTTGATAGTATGATGATTAAATGATAAGACTAGTAGATGATCTATAATCCTCATGTTAGGGTGCAACTAGTATGAATTACTTAATTGCCTCCTGAGTGGAAATGTTGATCATGTCTATGTGTGCACTTGAAAGCCATTGCATAATGGACCCTATGATGATATAAAAGGGGTAAATATCATGTCATGCTTAGGAGAAGGTAGTTCCTCCTATGAACATGAGAAAGGCTTATGTGGTTGATGCATTATGAGTCGGTGAATAAAGTTTCAACTTGCTGGTAGTGCATGAGTTTATTTGAAGTGCATGCTTAAATGATTTCTTATGATAAAGTTGCATAACCTGCTTTAATGAGATAGTTGCATGTTGTGTTTCTTTGGTGTTTGAAATGAGAATGATGATTATGACATGATTTCCTTGTATGTGCATATTTTTGTGAAAAATTCATGCTTAAGTTGTATTTTGAGTTTTCATGAACTTTATTTCTCATGGTTGAAATTGCACCCATAGATGTTGTGTGATGTTGACTTCCTGAGAGTTGTAATGAGCATGCTTGATGTTGTCTTGTTAAAGAAATATCTTGTTGATTGCTTAGTATATATTTTGATGCTCATTGATTATGGAGAAGGTAGTTCCTCCTATACTCATGAGAAGTAAAGATATTTAAGCATAGTGATGATTTGGAGAAGGAAGTTCCTCCAATGAAATGGGAAATAATAAAGTTGATGCATAAGGAGTTGGTAGATGTGTTGCTACTTTCTTGAATTGCACAAAGTTGTTTTGAGCCTTTTTTGTGGAGTTGATGTTCCTCCTTAATGCGTGCTCTTATGTTGATGTTGTATGTTGTGTATTGTGAGCTGCTAGTTGGGTCATTGAGTCCTCCGAAGTGTTTTAAGTGTCATTCGAGGACGAATGTTCCTAAGTGGGGATATAGTAACAACCCTCAAAATGAAGTAGGATAAAGTAGAGCCTCACATGAGTTTTATGCATTAATAACTTGTTAAAATAATGAAGAATAACCTTTTTAGTCAGCTTTAAAGAGTTTGGAGTCAAACGTCAAGGGACGACCAAGACGTTCGGAAACTAGTCTATTACGTGTTGGTGTGTTCTAGTATGTTGTTCATGTTTTTATGTGTTGTTTGGAGTCTAGAATCAGTGGAGGTGACCCTAGTGTCTTAATAAATAATTTTAGGGTCAAAACGTTCGGATAAGATGCCCCGGGGGCCACCCTAAGGGTCCCCGAGGAGGACCCCTGCCTTGGCCAAGCAAGCTACCAAGGCAGCTTGAAGTTGTGCTTGGAGGCATGTCCGCGTCGCGGACTAGCTCCACCAAGGGCCAAAAGTTTAGTCCGCATCGCGGACATGTCGTAGACTCTACTGTCTCGAATTTAATTTCTAGAAAACATGTGGAAACACCTCTGCATCGCAAACTTGTTTCCCGACGAAATCTACGAAAATAAAACTCAAGTTTGACTTATTTAAAAAGGTCCAACTAAGTGAGGGGTAATTTGGGTACTTTGAGAAATTATTATAAATGGTTATTCTACCTATTTTAGGGTATTTTAAGTTGGTTAAAACCCCAAAACCTAAAATTAGACCCCATTCTTCAAATTGACCCTTCCCTCTCAAATTAGATTCTTTCAAAAACTCCATTGAAAACCTTGATGAAGCCCAAGCTAGAAGATGGTTTTTCAACTGATTTCTTCTTCAATTTCATGGGGCTTCAATAATTAAGGTATGATGACTCTTGATTCTTGAATAACCTCTCATTCAAGGAGTTCTATCAAAGATTTTCAAAAGTGATTCAAAGACCAAAATTCCCAATTTTCAATCTAAACATAGGTTCCTTGTCAAACGATTTTCTAAATCATTCTATTGATGAATTAATGTGGAATTAATGCTTTCAAGACAATTTTCAAAGGAATTCTTGAAGAATCCATGTTCCCCAAATTCTCAAAAATTGGCCTATGATGTGGGTCTTTGTGAATATGATCTCTATTGATGAAATTATGTTTAGATTAGATTGTATTGATGCTTCTTATGATTGTGTATACTTATTCATATTGATTTGTTGGTATATTGATGAGTTGAGAATTATGGCCTTATGGGCAAAGTTCTGGGTTGATTCATTTGTTTATAGAATTGTACATAGATTATGTTTATGTTATTGAATTAAATTGTTGATTTCTATTGCTACCTATGTCAATTGATTATGTATTGTTGAGAATTGATCCATGGTGATCATGGCTTGGAGAATTGGTAAGTTGACCTAACTTCTAGTCTATAGCATGAGAATTGATATTGTGAGGTTTGATCCACTTATGGTGGAGGTGTTTACTTCTTTTCTATCTATGCATGTTTAGATCATGGCCTTGAAGGCAATAGATGTGAAGTGAATTGATGATTATGATGCCTATGTTTATAAAGTTGTGCTATGAAGGTTATCTATGAAATCCTCAATGCTAGCATGATGTTTAAAGTGTGTTGATGATGAGGAGTATAATGTGAATGATAATGTTAGGGATAAGGTGTGGTCTACATGATTGATTATGTTAGGTACTATTGTTGAATGACCCCTACCTCTATTACCCCTATATGAATGTTTGATCATATACATGTTAGGAGTATCTATTCAATGCTGAATGCGTCCTTGTCTCCTATGATGAAGTGTGGGTGTGTGGTCTAGAATCCCTAAGGGCTTTATATGTGAATTGCTCATGAATTGGGGACATTGTGAATGTGTTGTGATCCCTTAAAAGAACACTCAATATCAATGTTGTTGCTAATATGTCACTATGAGGACCAATATGCACACACACACTCTACATGTATAGTTATGAATATGATGTGTTATGGTGCCTATTGAAAGGTTAACTCTTACATGCACCCTTACATCTTATTATGCATGCTAAGTGTATGATTAGCAAGGTATGGATATGTGTTGTATAAAGGTGTTTATGTGAAAGGTTTTCTCACATATGTACACACACATGAATGAATGAATAAGGTTTATGATAATTTAGTGAAAGTGAGTCTCTTGAAAGGTGTCCTCAATTGTACTCTAAACTAGACTATGCTATGAATATGGTATGATTATGTGAAAGGTCATTCTCGCATAATGTAGGTTCTATGATGGAAGGTCATTCTCATATTAGAAACCTTTGAGCTATATGATATGAGGGATTAAGTCCCTAAAGCATACTTTATGAAGTAATGTTAAATATAGGCTTAAAGATGTTTAAAAAGGGAGTTGGAGCTTAGCACCGAGTGAACATGAAAAATGAGAGTGGGGCTTCACATTTAGCAAGTCCGGCTTCCCATAAGAGAACCTTCATGTTTAGCAAGTCCGGGTTCCCAACATAGATGTTGTCTCTTGAGATGGAAACCTTCACGCTTAGTAAGTCAAGGTTTTCTAGTAGCAATCTCCTTGTTCCATTACTACGTACCCCCGTAGGTATTATCTTAGTGGATCCACTAGATAGCTATTATGTATGTAGGTTCTAATTTGGCAAGTTGTACCCTCTCTTTTTGGTGTGGGAGTAGAACACCAGATTCCATGTAGCTCACATGGTCTATGTCGGTTATGGCAATGTCTCCCGAAAGTTAAGAAATGAACTAAGATAAGAATATGAACTCTAGTCATGATTTCTTAAAGAGTTACTTAGTGTAGGTAGGACTATGGACCCTACTTATGCATTGCACAAGTGTAGTCTAAGGGAGGTTATGATTAGACTCTTTATGTAATGAAGACTATGGTCTATGTATGTTAATAAGAAAGCATGTTAAGGTTGACTTTACTTATGTCAAGACATGAAGTATGTTTATGCATGTGAATTACACTTATGACTTCTTAATGGTTTTGCTTAGTATATGTAGGGGTATGGTACTCCATGTGTACATTGCACAAGTGAGATTGTGAAGGGGTTGTGTGAGGGTGGTTTACCTATGATATGAACTTAATGTGCTATGACTAATGATGTAGTAAATGAATGAGTCCTTATATGATGTTATGAAGTATGTTGGTCTTATGTCTAAATAAAGATGTTATGACTTGTTGAATATGATGTACCTAGTCTATGGTGGCTTCGTAGGAATACTTGGTGTGAGTAGTATTATGGGATGCTACTTGCACATTACACTAGTTTGACTTGGGAGTTGTCTTAGCTGATGGTTCCTATGTGAAGACTATGTCTTATGGTGTGCTTATGACTCTATGAATATATGTGGTTGGATTGATGAAGACTATATGTAAGTTCACCCTTGGTAACCTTAAGGTGATACATTGCACCAAGTATTCCCTAAGGGTTGTTTGAGGAAAGGAGTTAAGATAAAGAGGAAGGTAATGTATTGTATGCATTGAATGTGCCTAAAGTGTTATAAGTGGTTCTATGTGCTATTATGAATGGTTTCCATGTGTAGGATGATGTATGTGGTTTATATTATTCCTATTTTGCTAAATGTTCTTGAAGTTTCTCTAAAAAGGCATGATGCATAGTTTCCAACTAAATGTCCCTTTAAAAGCATGTTTTGCATGGTTATCATACTTAGTGCATTCTTGTACTAACACCATTCTTCTTTATCGTTTACACCAAGTGTAGGTAGTGGTGTCTAAAGGGCCTTTCCTAGAAGTGATGAGCTTGGCTTACTATTCCCAAGTTCGGGTGTGTCCTTAAAGATTCAAGGACCTTTATGTTTAAGAGTTTCCTTAAGTTCTATATACTAGATAGTAGTTTCTTTTGTATTGTAAGGGCTGTGTCCCTCTTGTGTTGTATGCATGTTTTAAGATGGTTACCTTGAGACGTAGTACTCCGATTTTGTATTAAAGGTTTAAATGAGGTGAGTTTTAAGTCTTGTGTTATATTATGAAAAAGTTTTAAATTTCCGCCATTTTTCTATGATAAATGATATGACGAATGCTAAGGGCTTGTATAAGACCTCCGAGAGGTCGAATGCGCTGGTAACGGCTAAGGGGTGCTCTCGGGTCGTTATAACTTTGTTCACCCGAAACTTCAATTCTCCGCTTTAAACATCCACCAATGCTCTCCCGGTTACCAAGAATGATCTTCCCAAAATGATGGGAATTTCAACATCTATTTCACAATCGAGAATGACAAAATCAGTCGGGAAAATGAATCGGTCAACTTTTACCAAGATTTCATATAGTATCCTCACATGATGTTTAATTGATCGGTCCCCCATCAAGAGTCTCATTGTTGTGGCTTTCGGTTCCCTCCAACCCAAGTTGTTTATAGATCACATAAGGCATTAGGTTGATGCTTGCTCCCAAATCGCATAGGGCTTTAGCAAATTGAAGCATGCCGATGGTGTAAGGAATGGTGAACGCTCCAGGATCTTCTCTCTTTTTGATCAGCTCCTTAGTCATAATTACACTACAACTATGGGAAACTTCGATTGTCTCAAAATCCAAGCTCCTTTTCTTTGTGATTAACTCCTTCCTAAACTTGACATACCCCGGCATTTCCAACAATGCTTCCACTAGAGGGAGATTAATTGATAATGTCTTGAACACCAATAAAAACTTTTTGAACTTCTCATCCTCATTCTTCTTCTTTAGACGTTGGGGAAATGAGGGAAATATTTTGGGTAAAGGTTGCAAACTTTTGGGATTGGATTGTGTTTCTCCATATCTTTTTGTGGTTTTTTGGCAATGCTTTGATGGATAGGTGTCTCTTATTCCTCCATACCTTTGTCTTCTTCATTCATTTGAGCTTCTTCATTGCCTGTCACATCGCCTATTGCCACCTTTCCACTAGGAGTAACCACAACCATCCCTCTATCATCATCTACTATTGTCATTCTTGGTTTCAATTGTGCTGAAAGTAAATTCAACTGACCTTCAAGTATGTTGATTGCATCTGCATGAGATTTCACTTTATTGTTCAATGATGGAAAGTCAACTTTCATCCCTTTCAACAAATCATCTGAACCTTCATCATTCACTCGAGGACTGCTTGCACTCCCTTTCAATTTTGGGATCTCACTCGAGTGAATGTGGTCCTCTTCATGGTCATCCTCCCTTCTCCAATAATCACTTTGCTCAGCCCAATCTTGATAGTATCTCCTTTTCTCTTCCCCCTTTGTGATAGTTCCAACCTTGATTCCCACCTCGCTGTAAATAGCGTGGGTGGAAAACCTTCTCGTATCTCTTGAGTTCCAACATTGATTCTCCCCCGGCTTTGAATAACCTGAGGAATAACCCTCCTCAACTCTAAACACTACACTTGTCCCCTTGGGTTTTCCTGCCTTCTCCATCATATGCTCTTGTAATAGCTCCATTTGGGTTAACATTTTCTTGATGTTTGCATCCCTTTCTCTTTCTTTATCAAGTTGTTCTTATGTCATTCTAAAACAAAAAGGAGAGACTTGATCCTCTTGAGTGTACCAAGCTTGATTTATTTTCGTCATGTCATCATAAAGAAATGAAGCCATCTCAAATGATTGTAACATTATTCCCCCTCGTACCAATTGATCTGCCACTCCTTTATTAACCGAATCAAGACTCCAGTAAAAATATTGGAGTAGCAAATCGTTTGGTTGCCCGTGAGTTGGGCATTTAAGTAAGAGTTTCTTAAACCTCACCCACGTTTCATGGATGGGTTCACCCTCCCATCGCTTGAAACCTTGAATGTCATCTCTAAGTTTCATCATCCTTGATGAGGGACAGAATTTTGCATTGAATGCTATAATCAGCTCCTCCAATGATGTGATGGAATTGTTTGGTAACTTGGCCAACCACTTGCTAGCTTTCCCCATTAAAATAGTGGAAATAATTGAAGCCGGATTGACTCTTGTGACACATTCTTGAATGAATACGCAACACACCTCTATAAAATTTCTTACATGCTCATGCGGGTCTTCGTGTTCTAGCCCTCCATAGAGTCTCCTCAATTGGAGGAGGTGAAGAGTCGTGCTAGTGACCTCAAATATTGCATTCCCATCAGCTTGTGGTATGAAAATTGCACCCATTTCACTTGATTGAGATGGGTTGTAAACACTATTGATATCATCGATACCGTCCCGATGACCTACTTGACTACCATTCACCACTTCCTCACTCATTTTTACTTCTATGTAGTCCAATCAACACTACACAATGCAGTCTAATCCAATTCAACTACAACGAACAAATTCACAAATCAAATTTTTGATCAAAGAATTCTAAGTAACGCTACTCCCCAGCAGCGGCACCGTTTTGATTAACATTTCAAGGACACTTCATCCAATTCTAAGTGTCAACGATCATTAGTTAGTATATAACCCAACCAATTGAGTTGGGGTCGATCCCACAGAGAGTAACTTTCTTTGAATTCAAATACAAAAGTATGATGATGACCTGTGCAGCTGAGCAACACACACTAAAGAGTTTAATAATCAACTTTTCAGTATGTCGTTACCAACACAGTTCAAAGTACTAACCAACTGCCGAATTCAACTAAATGGGTGTACATCATTATTGATAATGCTAATTCATTGCAGGTAGAATGGACTATAAGTAAAACAATTTTTTCTTGAACAATTGCTTTATTTCTGTTGAGTTCTCTCGAACCTCAAAACCATCCATAAGCTAATCAACCCACGTTCTCATCAAATCCACTCTTTCGAGCTAGATACAAAGGCTAGGTCTTGGGCTTAACTTTCTCAAGCTAAAACCATCAAGACCTATTACTAAGGATGCCAAAATACTACGTTGGTGCTGTACTTCTCTCTCGAGCAAGCACAAAACTCTGAAATCTATCACACCAAAGATGCAATAATGAAGTTAAACCACCACAATAATTTTGACCCGCTTCAGATTAACACCACAAATCAATAATCGATAACACCCAATTAGTAGAATGCAACAATTGGTCACATTGTCAAATCCCCAAGGTTAGAGTCTTAGCCAATCATGAGGAAAAGATGAAAATCAACACCGGTCGCGTTTTGCATAGCTGGGTCAATGAAATTCGAAAGTTAAAAATAACTAAAATCTTTACTATTACAAAATCTCCAAGAAAAACCTTGCTAAAATCACTTGAAATCTACAATGGTAGTGTTTTTGCTCTCAAGGTTTTGTTCCTCACGTTTCTGAATACCTTCTCTCTCCTTAAAAAATCAATTTATGCAAGTCTGATGTGTGGCTGTTTGGGACCAATTGGCGAGGTAAGTCGGGATTCGCCGACCGTTCGGTGACTTACCGATTTTCCTTCATCTTGCCTTCATTTTTTTGCTTCTTCTCAGTCCAGCCACTGTAATATTAGGCGAGCCATATCGGGATCGCTGAGTGATTCTGTGATCCACCATTTTTTCTTTTATCTTGCCCATCAACACTTATCTGGATCTCCATCAATACTTTTGGCGACCTATTCATCCATCGTCGAAGTGATTGGCGACACACCGAGTGGAACTGTTGCTCGCCGAAGCTATCCCTAATTCAGCTTCAACGTTTTGTAACTTTAGGCGGTAAAGTGGCAACTTGGCGAGTCGTCGAGTGACATTGGCGATCAACATGCTTGTTTTTACTTTCTCTTTTTTTCTCTCGTGTTGTCTCTATTGTCCATTTCTTTCCTAGCTTTGTTCCTCAATCCATGTATCTGAAGATCAATTGTTTTACATCAGTTGTTGGCACAAAATAAACATTTGAGGATACTTAATCTATATAAATAAAGCCCTAAATGAGTCCAAATCTCTAATTCATCAGATACTAGTTAATCGCTATTTATAATTTAATGATATAATAAATAAGTAGATTAAATAAGGCTAGTGAACTTGTTCGCTTTTCGGGTGATGATAAAAAATTATATTACATATTTGAAATAATCTTTTGTAATTTTCAAATATCAAGATTATTTTAAGAATCCTTTCTAGTGTTTAAATTCAAATAGATTAAATTTCAAATTTAGTTATTATTAACAATCGTGAAGACATTGATCATAAGATGATTTTAATGACCTATTAGGTCATTTTGAGTTGTAGAACTTCCTTTTTCGTAAATGAAATGAGATTTTTGAATTATTCGTTTAACTACATTTATTTAGTTGACAAATATTTGTCATATAATTAATTTAGTTGGTAATGTATGGACCAAGTTTTGGAGTTATTTAATATCCTATGCCACTTGACCCATGTATAAAAATAAAATAATGGGGTTGATCACTTTTGGTATATTATTATTTATTTTAAAAAAAGAATAAGAGAGAAGAATAAAAAAGAAACTTACCCGCAACGTCAACCCTGAAGCAACGGCGCATTCAAGAGAGAGCTTCAAAAATTTCAATCCATTGAGTACGTAATATGGATTCCTAGGTATATGAAAAAGCTATACATTGTTCTTAGAGGAAAAAGAGCATTATATTATACATGATGAAACAAATTGAATCTTCCAAATTAAAGTTACTGCAAACGTATTACTTATTGACGTGTCAGTTAAGGGCTTAATGATGACAAATGATTAAGACAATGATAATTTGATGATCGGAGGAGGATAGATTAATAGAGGCTAATGCGCTATTCGTGGTTGACGTTAATGGTCCATAATTAATTGACTTCAATCTTGGATTATGTTTGTTGGTTATCACATTATGATTCAAGTTTTTATATATTAAGACATGTAATGAAATATTAGGTGTATTGTATCATATGAATACCATTAGATTTATGATATTAGGAGGAATTGAAACTTAACCGTTGATGTACCACATATTTACGGTACTTATCATGCTTAAAACTTGGAGTTTTGCGTGTGTCTTAAGCATTTGTTAGTAGATTTAATGATATTTTATTTGTATTTTTGTAGGAAAATAGGTTTTGACTAGTCGGGAGAAAACAGGATAAACAACAACTTTTTGAGGATTCACGACTTCTCCTACGAGTCGTACAATGAATTGATTTGTTTTGAAGGCAACTGTCGGGCAACGAGACAAGACTACGACCCATAGAAATTTCAACAAATCATAGGTCTAAGTCGTAGAAAATATTAGAGAATTTTAGTCCCAGTACTTGAACTACAAGAAACAAGGATGGGTCATAAAAAGTTTTATGAGTCGTAGAAAATACCCGTAGAAAAGTACATGTCACGACCCAAGGGTAACCCCTAGATGTAACAAGGCGTATAAGACCCCGACATGCCTCATACAAGCCACTTAGCATATCATATCATGAAGTAATAGAAATGGTGCGGAAATTTAAGAAATTTCAAACCAATCAAAGTCTTTATAAAACGAGCGGATGTCTAATACAACTGTCTCAAACCATCTAGCCAACATGAATAAATCTTGAGACGCAGCCCATACAATATTCCAAACATAAAAGAAAGGCATATGGGAAAGTGGTGGTCAAATCCTCGAATGCTATGAGGACTCACCAAATCTTCACTCCTTGATTAACTATGGACCTAGCCAGCAGTGTGAGAATCAATGTCGCCGGACCCTACATTTTTATGAAAAATGTAGGCAAGAGTATGTATTAGTACAAACATGTACTAAATGTTCTAGCTAGCATAAACAACATAAATATAATGGTTAGTCAATATAAACCATAAGCATAACCAATGCACATAAATCATCATAGTAAAAGAGGAATATTTCTCAAGCAACCTCACTTAACCTTAGTCAATACTTGGGCCATCCGCCTCTAATCATACTTACATCATGGAAGGCATCTCAGGCAACAATCCAAGCTATTCATCCTTCGTAACATAATTCACATTATTCATACTTACTTTTAAAGACATGGGGATTCGGCTCCTTGCCTAGCTTACAAAGGCGAATGGGTATTCGCCTCTTGCCTTACTTACTTTAAGATTATGGGTACTCGCCTCCACAATCACATCATATGACACGAGTACCCGCCTCCACATCATTCTATAAGGATCATGAGTACTCTCCTCCATGTCCATTCATCATAATAGAAACATGGGGAATCACCTTTTGTTCAATTCCAAGGAGTATGTGAAATCACCTCATATCCTTCTCATATGGAGGTCAAAGGTAGTCGTCTCTAGCCTCATAATTTACATAGTCTTTCAGTCTAGATTAATTTTAGGTGAGCAATCCGTTCAACCTAGAATCATTCATGTGAGAAATCCTGTCACATTCATACATTCATAATAAGCAATTCATGTGGGAAGTATCTCTTCCACCACACTAACATCAATTACCAACAATTAATATCATAAGCTTCACTCTCAAAGCATCTACATCTCATGATCATCATCTATACTTTATTCTCAAGAAATTATCATCATAAGTCATCAATCCTATAAGGATAACCCTAACCCATGAAGTTTCCCTTCATGGCATCAACCCAATTATATAAATTCTAGGTTAGAATCATGGAATAGGCATTGGTACATGTAGATTCATCCTAAAAATATGTAATCAGATAAATTCAATCATAAATAATCATAATCCATTCAATTGGATCAACATTCATCATAACCCACAACATTTGTAGAAACCCTAACTAGAATTAGGGAATTCTTCTTCAAATTGGGGGAAATCCAGGGGACTCCATATGAGGAAGGATCCATGGATGAAAAACCATCATACCTTAATCACAAAGCCCACAAATGCTTGAGGATTGGAGACTTGATCTTGATCCTAGCTTGGACTCTTTCTTTTTCTTCAAGTTCTAGAGAGAGAATTATTTGAGAGAAGAACTTTGGGTTTTCTTATAGGTTCTTGAGAGAATGACTTAAGTTGGAGGAAGTTTGAGGATAGAATGCTTATATATGTTTCTAGGAGAGGGGTAAAATGACTTAGTGTAGCTTTAAGAAGACGATGAAAAGACATTAAAGACCCAACTTATTTCTAAGACTGCTGCACATTGAGGCTCACCCAAGGGCACTTGGCGACTCGCCAAGTTAACCCGTTTGTCACGCCCCAAACTCGAGGAGCGCAACTGGCTCTTAATGCCAAAACTCAAGCCCGAGCCGACCCTGCTGAACCATTTGCTACTAGCGGATACAGCCATACGCAATCAAGAAATCAAACAAGTATATCTCGGCTTAAAACTAAGCCATCGGCCGGCAAGGCCCCTGTCAACTGATCTATAAAGGAAACAACTACTCCAAGGAAATCATATAAATAAATAGCCAACTAGAACAGAAGTCCTGATTGGGCCGTCGAGGCCACCATGATATTTATACCGAAAGTAAAATCAGGTAAATATCAGTACAATACATTAAACAGCTCACAAGCTTTAGCAAACCAACAACATAGGCCAGCATGGCCATAACGTAGCTATAAACCCCACACACTAGTCTGCAAGCCTCTAAGAGTAGTAAAGATTGGTGGGACAGGGCCCCAGCCTACCCATGAGAATATATACAACAAAAGGTAACAAACCTCCCAACTCTGGCAGATCCGGAGGAAAAGGGGCTGACCAACCAGATAAAAGTCAATCCTGCTGATAAGGAGGTCTACTCGGTCGACTGTCAGGACCTGCATGCATGAATGCAGCGCCCCCAAGGCAATGGGGCGTCAGTACAAAATAATGTACAGAGTATGAAAGGCAATAGACTATGATAAGGTATCCTGATATACTGGAACATTCTGATAAATAAATTAAGGATAAGATAACTGTACTGACCTGCTTCTAAATCTAAATTTATCAAAAATAACAAAACAACAACCTAACCAAGCCCCCATAAGCTCGGCAGGTACAAACAGCACACAAGACAACCTAATCAGGCCCCATAAGCCCGGAAGGTGCCAATCAACCTGTATACCCCTATCGGTAGTCTCCTAGACCCGCAGGCAGTCACATAGCCCTCTTAGGCATCAACATAGCTTATAGACAACTCATAGCCCTCTTAGGCAACAACATGGCCCTGTAGGAAATACATAACCTTCTTAGGCGTCAATATATATCACTGTAGGCAACTCATAGCCCTTCTAGGCATCAATATAGCCCCGTAGGCAACTCATAGCCCTTTTAGACATCCATATAGCCCTGTAGGCAGAACATAACTCTGCTAGGCATAGATCACATTCCTGCAGCTAACCACAATAGCCCAAAGGCAACAATAACAATCCAACAGCTAAAAGTTAGGAATTTAGTTATAGGCAACCTATACAAATAGCCTCTAAGTCGTGTCCACTACTACTGAATAAGAATCCCGATAAGAGAGGATTATACGCACTCGAGCAACCAATAATCAACAATAATGGCTACAAGTATAACAACGATAACAGTCAATTATATTGCTCCTAAGCTTTAAGGAAACATGCCATAGGAAGAGGATAGCCTTAACATACCTTTTTCGCTAAATTCACGTGGCCTAATGACTTTAACTCATAACTCCCTCGATACTACAACAAGGTAGGACCATAATCAACAAACAAAAATAAAAGATACCAAGACAATATGATAAAAGATATGTATTTCCATCACAAATTGATGTTTGCTGCTTATAAATGCTAAAGTCGATGAAAGAAGGGTCTTACCTTTGATATTAGGTTCGTAATTCACCTCAAAACCTTCAAATATATTCAAACCCCTGCTGTCCCAACACTAAAGTGTGATACGATACGCAATCGATAAGACAAATTATACCACGATGATGAGCCCAACGCGTAGAACAACTTTCGTCAAGGACTTAAGTCGAGAAAATTAATACTTCATTTGATCCTAGAAATGGGTTTCTCTAATTTCTCTGGTTATTAGCTTAAAAATGAGGAAAAAATTCGAAGAAGAAGATATATGCAACTTTCCACCGACCTAGGGCCCCACCTCACGTGCTTGCTTGTGCAGTCCTACGAAAATGCAAAAATCTCTCTATTCTGAAATCATATGAACAAACGGTTTGATGCGTTGGAAACTAGATTCGTAGACCTTCGATTCGATAGTTTGTGGGCCCCATAAATCTTTACAGATTGGGAGAAAACCTCCAAGACATTTGACCCAAATTGCAGAGAAATCTTTAAGAAGGAACTTACGATAACTTCTGCCAACTTTTATTTTGCCACTTACTTAACCTCAAAACTTGAGATCCAACACTTGAACACTTAAAATAGGACATACCACATCATTCTTAATTTATTACCCACCCTCCTTGTCTTTCCATGGAGAAACGAGTAAGTTTAGACGTTTCGGAAAGGCGAGGTGTTACATTCTTCCCCCCTTAGAAACATTCATCCTCGAATGAAAAATTTTAGTCACATGGTTCAGTTCTTAGGAGTTGCCAAAATTTAGGCAGGTATCCTTTGTAAATGTCACTATCCAGGAACCTGAAATGCAAAATTTCTAATCTAGGCGTCTCATATGATGACATAAATAGCTAAGCACTATAGCTCCACCATAACCATGCGAGCATATATACAACGACAACCATAATAATAATAAGCAATAGTACATATAAAAAAAATCAGATAGGTACCTTACCTTACTACCCTAATATAAACTGATATGTCATCACCCAGGGGTATGAAACAAGTGAGGATATTTGGACCTCATGCCATCCTCAGTTTCCCAGGTCACCTCTTCTCTATTTTTATTCCTCCACAATACTTTAACCGAAGATACCTCTTTGGTCCTCAATTTACGGACATGCCGATCTAAAATGGCAATTGGAGTTTCCTCGTAGGACAACTCCTCTGTGATCTGAACATCCTCAATTGGTACAACCCGTGAAGGGTCTCCTACACACTTCCGTAACATCGATACATGGAAAACTGGATGAACAAATTTTAGCCCTGAAGGCAATTCTAAATCATAAGCCACATGTCCTACCCTCCGAAGGATCTGGTATGGCCCAATGAATCTTGGACTAAGCTTTCCTTTTTTGCCAAATCGCATAACACCCTTCATAGGCGAGAATTTTAAGAATACCCAATCATCGACACAAAACTCTAAGTCCCTTCGTCGTACATCTGAGTATGACTTTTGTCGACTTTGAGCTGTTAGCAACCTCTCCCGAATGAGCTTAACTTTCTCCACTTTCTGTTGGACTAAGTTGGGTCCAATCAACCCTGACTCACCTACCTCAAACCATCCGATGGGGGATCTACATTTTCTCCCATACAAAGACTCATAAGGTGCCATCCCGATGCTGGAATGATAACTATTATTGTATGCGAACTCAATAAGAGGCAAGTGGGCATCCCAACTTCCTTTGAAGTCTAGCGCGCACGCCCGTAATATATCTTCAAGTGTCAAAATTGTTCGCTCAGCCTGGCCATCTGTCTGAGGGTGAAAGGTGGTACTAAGATTAACCTGTGTCCCTAATCCTTTCTGGAAGGACTTCCAGAAATTAGCGGTAAATTGTGCTCCTCTATCAGAGATAATAGATACTGGATACCGTGTAGCCTAACAATCTCTCTAATATAGAGCCCTGCACAGTCTTTGGCCGAAAAAGTAGCCCTGACTAGTAAGAGTGGGCTGATTTTGTTAGTCTATCAACAATTACCCAAATAGAGTCAAACTTGCGATGCGATCGAGGTAATCCTATAATAAAATCCATATTAATTGCTTCCCACTTCCATAAAGGAATGGCTATCTCCTGAACTAGCCCAGCAGGCTTTTGGTGCTCAACCTTCACCTGTTGGCAGTTAGGACACTGCGCTACAAACTCAGCAACGTCCTTCTTCATCCCATCCCACCAATAGATCTCTTTAATATCATGATACATCTTCATCGAACCAGGGTCAATAGAATAAAGGGAATGATGTGCCTCTTCCATAATTCGTTGTCGAAGCCCTGCAATATTCGGAACACAAAATCGACCGCTATATCTGAGGACTCCATCTCCTGCTATGTCAAATGCTAAAGACTGCTGATCTTGTGCCTTGGCTCTAAGCTGCTCTAAGCTAGGATCCTCCTGTTTCCGTGATTTTACTTCTACAAGTAGAGATGATACGACTGTATCCTGAATTGTGACCCTACTATTGTCTGCCTCTAACAATCTGACTCCCAAGCTAGCTAACTGATGAAGCTCTCGCACTAGCTCCCGCTTCTCAACACCTAAATGGGATAAACTACCCATAGATCTTCGACTGAGAGCATCGGCTACCACATTTGCCTTTCCTGGATGATATAGAATAGCCATGTCGTAGTCTTTCAGTAACTCAAGCCATCGACGTTGTCGCAGATTTAACTCCTTCTATCTAAATATATATTGAAGGCTTTTATGATCTGTGAAGATGTCAACATGAACATCATACGAATAGTGTCTCCAGATCTTTAATGCATGCACAACTGCAGCTAACTCTAAATCATGGGTCAGATAGTTCTTCTCATGTTTCCTCAACTGTCTTGAAGCATATGCGATAACCTTACCATGTTGCATTAGAACACATCCCAACCTAACCCCAGAAGCATCACAGTACACCGCATAGCCTTCTGAACCCTCTGGCAATGCTAGAATTGGTGCTGATGTCAACCTGTCCTTTAGCTCCTGGAAACTATGCTCGCAAGCCTCAGTCCATTGGAACTTAGCTGCTTTTTGAGTCAGCTTCATTAATGGTGCTGAAAGTGAAGAAAACCCCTCTACAAATCTTTTGTAGTACCCAGCTAACCCCAAGAAACTACGAATCTCAGTTGGAGTCATAGGTCTGGGCCAAGTTTTTACGGCCTCAATCTTTTGTGTATCAACCGCAATACCTGCATCTGATACAATATGGCCTAAGAAAGCGATAGAGTTCAACCAGAACTCACACTTAGTAAACTTTGCATAAAGTTCTTGATCTCGAAGAACCTGAAGGACTGCTCGCAGATGATTTGCATGCTCAGCTTTTGAACGTGAATACACCAAAATATCATCAATAAATACAATCACAAACAAGTCTAAATACGACCTGAATATACTATTCATCAGGTCCATGAACACTGCTGGGGCATTAGTTAATCCAAATAACATCACCAAGAACTCAAAGTGTCCATATCTAGTTCTAAAAGCTATCTTTGGAATGTCTTTCTCCTGAACTCGTATTTGGTGGTAACCTGATCTTAAATCAATCTTCGTGAAGCACTAATCAACTGATCAAACAAGTCATCGATCCTCGGAAGGGGATACTTATTTTTTATAGTCGCCTTATTCAGCTGTCGATAATCGATACACATTCTTAGTGAGCTATCTTTCTTCCTCACAAATAACACTAGTGCACCCCATGGTGAAGCACTAGGTCTGATAAAGCCTTTATCCAGCAAGTCTTTCCGTTGATCCTTCAACTCTTTTAGTTCAGCAGGAGCCATTCTATAAGGAGGGATAGATATGGGTTGTGTACCTGGTAGCATATCGATAGCAAAATCAATTTCTCATTTTGGAGGGATACCAGGAAGTTCGTCTGGAAATACATCTAGAAACTCATTAACTACCGGAATAGACGGAAGTGTCGGTGGTTCTGCATCTATATTATGAACATGAACAAGATGATAAATACAACCCTTAGTAATCATCCTCCTCGCCTTAAGATATGAAATAAACCTACCTTTTGGCGTTGCTATAACTCCTTTCCATTCCCGAACTGCCTCTCTTGGAAAGTGGAATCTAACAATCTTTGTTCGACACTCAACATTAGCATAACAAGATGCTAACCAATCCATACCCATAATGACGTCGAAATCAACCATCTCTAACTCTAGGAGATCCACAGAGGTCTGACAGTCGATAATTTCTACCGTGCAACCTCAATAGACTCTCTTGGCAACAATTGACTCACCAACTGGGGTAGATACAATAAAGAATTGATCTAATGACTCTGCTACTATACATAACGTCCCCGCAATAAATGGAGTAACATAAGACAGAGTAGATCCAGGATCTATCAAAGCATAAACAAATGGGAGCAAACAATCAATGTACCTGTCATAACATCTAGTGATGACTCTGAGTCCTGTCGGCTGGCTAGTGAATATGTACAATTCTGGCCACTACTAGAAGTAGATGCTCCCTCTCTGCCTCTGCCTCTACCTCTACCTGCTGAAGTTTGGGGTCCACGCCCTGTAGACTGTGCTGATGAAGAGGAACCTACTACTGACCTATACCACCCTGACCTATGGTTGGGCAGTTTCTCCACATATGCCCCTCCTGTCCACAAGAATAACAACCTGTGGAACCCTGTTTACACCTCCCGAAGTGCATCCTACCATAAGTTGCACAATGCGGAGGTGCTGTCCTAGCCTGGCCTGAGCCTCTCTGCTGATGAGAGTATGATGCTCGTGAGTCCTCACCTAGGCCTGACTGTCCCTGACTATAAAATCTACTACCCTGGAACTGTTGTGGTGGAGGTCTGGGTGGCCTACTAGAATATCGAGGTCTGGGACCACCCTGAACGTCTCCATGTGAACCAGCAGGCCTATCCCTCTTCTGTCTCTCTCTATCGACCCTCTCAGTCATATACTGTAGATGTCGGTGATCCTCTATGCCTTGGGCAAAGGCCTGAATTCGTGAGATATCCATATTATCATTTAGTGCAGCAGTAGAACAAGCATCGATATAGTCTGAGTCAAGCCCTACCACAAATCTACGCACTCTGTCATGCATCGTATCATAAAATGCTGGTGCATATCTAGCCAATGAATCAAATCTCAGCCCGTACTCTCGGACACTCATGCTACCCTATTGGAGGTTCAGAAACTGGTCTACCCGGCCATCCCTAATCTCCCGAGGCAAATAGTGATCTATAAAAGCTTCTACAAAGTTATCCCAAGTGGGTAGAGAGGCATATTTTCCCCTAGATCTCTCCCAGCTTTCGTACCAAAATACTGTAACATAACGCAATCGAAATGCTGCTAACTCAACTGACTCAGTCGCTGAGGCATGCATGACTCTAAAGATCCTATGAAGCTGATCAACAAAATGCTGAGGGTCCTCTTTGCGATCTGTCCCTGTAAACTTTGGAGGATTCAAAGCAAGAAATTCATGAACTCTCGAACTTCCGGGCCCTTCAGAAGGTCCGGCAACATCTGGCGCAACTGGCTGGCGCTGTGAAGCTACTAACTGTGCTAACATATATAGTGCACTCTTGAAATCTTGATCAAATGGAATAGGAGGGACTAAAGGTGGTACTGCTGGTGGAGCCGGGAGTCCTGTAGCCCTCGGAGGCTCATAAAGCGGTTGAGAAGCTATAGGGGGCTGAGAAGATGTCTTCCCCTGGGTCTCACAATGGGCTGCCTCCACCTGTGGTACCTTCCCAGTACCCTCGCCTGCAATTGTATCTAGTCCCTGGCTAATGGTAGTCTGTCTAGTGTCAGCCATCTCTATCTGCATGCAAATATAAATTATAAGCCAAAAGCATCCACCTTTAAGACACCGTTCTATAGCACGAGGTGAGCAAAAGAAGGATGGTCATTCTAACATGTCCGGTAGCTTCTTGTTTATCGAATGTGGTGCACAACACATTTATAAACAAGACTCTACTAGACACGACTTGCAGACTCCCTAGGATACGACGTTGCTCTGATACCAAGTTTGTCATGCCCCAAACTCGAGGGGCGTAATTAGCTACTAATGCCAAAACTCAAGCTCGAGCCGACCCTGCCGAACCATTTGCTACTAGCGGATGACAGCCACACGCAATCAAGAAATCAAACAAGTATATCTCGGCTTAAAACTAAGCCATCGGCCGGAAACAACTACTCCCAGGAAATCATATAAATAAATAGCCAACTAGAACAGAAGTCCTGATTGGGCCGTCGAGGCCACCATGATATCTATACCGAAACTAAAAGCAGGTAAATATCAGTACAATATATCAAACAGCTCACAAGCTTCAGCAAACTAACAACATAGGCCAGCATGGCCATAACGTAGCTATAAACCCCACACACTAGTCTGCAAGCCTCTAAGAGTAGTAAAGATTGGTGGGACAGGGCCCCAGCCAACCCATGAGAATATATACAACAAAAGGTAACAAACCTCCCAACTCTGGCAGCTGCGGAGGAAAAGGGGCTGACCAACCAGATAAAAGTCAATCCTGCTGATAAGGAGGTCTACTCGGTCGACTGTCAGGATCTGCATGCATGAATGCAGCGCCCCCAAGGCAATGGGGCGTCAGTACAAAATAATGTACAGAGTATGAAAGGCAATAGACTATGATAAGGTATCCTGATATACTGGAATATTCTGATAAATAAATTAAGGATAAGATAATTATACTGACCTGCTTCTAATTCTAAATTTATCAAAAATAACAAAACAACAACCTAACCAAGCCCCTATAAGCTCGGCAGGTACAAACAGCACACAAGACCACCTACTCAGGCCCCCATAAGCCCAGAAGGTGCCAATCAGCGTGTATACCCCTATCGGTAGTCTCCTAGCCCCGCAGGCAGTCACATAGCCCTCTTAGGCATCAACATAGCTTATAGACAACTCATAGCCTTCTTAGGCAACAACATGGCCCTGTAGGAAACACATAACCTTCTTAGGCGTCAATATATATCCCTGTAGGCAACTCATAGCCTTTCTAGGCATCAATATAGCCCCATAGGCAACTCATAGCCCTTTTAGGCATCCATATAGCCCTGTAGGCAGAACGTAACTCTGCTAGGCATAGATCACATTTCTGCAGCTAACCACAATAGCCCAAAGGCAACAATAACAATCCAACAGCTAAAAGTGAGCAATTTGGTTATAGGCAACCTATACAAATAGCATCTAAGTCGTGTCCAACATACGAATGCTACTACTGAATAAGAATGCCGATAAGAGAGGATTATACGCACTCGAGCAGCCAACAATCAACAATAATGGCTACAAGTATAACAACGATAACACTCAATTACATTGCTCCTAAGCTTTAAGGAAACATGCCATAGGAAGAGAATAGCCTTCACATACCTTTTTCGCTAAATTCACGTGGCCTAACGACTTTAACTCATAACTCCCTCGATACTACAACAAGGTAGGACCATAATCAACATACAAAAATAAAAGATACCAAGACAATATGATAAAAGATATGTATTTCCATTGCAAATTGATGTTTGCTTCTTATAAATGCTAAAGTCGATGAAAGAAGGGTCTTACCTTTGATCTTAGGTTCGTAATTCACCTCAAAACTTTCAAATATATTCAAACCCCTTCTGTCCCAACACTAAAGTGTGTTATGCTACGCAATCGATAAAACAAAATATTCCACGATGATTAGCCCAATGCGTAGAACAACTTTTGTCAATGACTTAAGTCGAGAAAATTAATACTTCACTTGATCCTAGAAGACTTTTGTCAATGACTTAAGTCGAGAAAATTAATACTTCACTTGATCCTAGAAATGGGTTTCTCTAATTTCTCTGGTTATTAGCTTAAAAATGAAGAAAAAATTCGAAGAAGAAGATATATGCAACTTTCCACCGACCTATGGTCCCACCTCACGTGCTTGCTTGCGCAGTCCTACAAAAACGCTAATATCTCTCTACTCTGAAGTTGTATGAACAAACGGTTTGATGCGTTGGAAACTAGACTCGTAGACCTTCGACTCGATAGTTTGTGGGCCCCATAATTCTTTATAGATTGGTAGAAAACCTCCAAGACATTTGACCCAAATTTCAGAGAAATCATTAAGAAGGAAGTTACGATAACTTTCGTCAACTTTTATTTTGCCACTTACCTAACTTCAAAACTTGAGATGCAACACTTGAACACTTAAAATAGGACATACTACATCATTCTTAATTTATTACCCACCCTTCTTGACTTTCCATGGAGATACGAGTAAGTTTAGACGTTTCAGAAAGTCGGGGTGTTGCACCTTGGCTCGCCTAAATTTCCAGTAGCCACTCCATGGAGGCAGACCACTTTGGCGATGGGGGATGCCCTTTGGCAACACACCAACTTGACCAGTGAGCCACGACCTGGCTTGCCCAATTTATTTCTAGTAGGTTGGGCCATGGAACCAGCCCCGTAAGCAATGGTGGTTGGACTTGGCGGATCACCATGTCACTTTGGTGACCACACTGCCTTTCGCCAAATCTGAGGTGTTACAGGATCTTTCCCTCTTCCTTTGCTAGTTACCCTTACACTTAGCCCTATTTAACTTACTAGATTCCAGTGTGTTGCATTATCTCCCCCTTGGGAACATTCGTCCTCGAATGACGTTTGTAGACACCCTTTCAGAATTAAAAGACTCAAGACTAGCAGCCCATCATGCATACAATTCATATAAATGAACACAACCAAGGAGGAACTTCATCTCCAAGCTAAACATACTCAATGCATCACAAGGAAGTAGGAACTACATCTAACAATCCAATATGCATGAAATTTTTTCAGATTTCTTACATTCAAGGAGGAACTTACCATTTCCCAACTTAAAATCATGCTTAATGCAATCTCATGGAGCTTATATGCAATCAATACCCAAAGCACATAGTCAAGGAGGGAATCTC
The DNA here is from genome assembly GCF_019186545.1 of Solanum stenotomum. Taxonomy (NCBI): domain Eukaryota; kingdom Viridiplantae; phylum Streptophyta; class Magnoliopsida; order Solanales; family Solanaceae; genus Solanum; species Solanum stenotomum. The sequence goes on from NC_064287.1 coordinate 26,502,423, forward strand.
CACTCTGAGTTAAGGCATGTTCAACTATTCATCTCATGAAGTCTAAAGGCAACACTTATTCAATGCACAACAACATCAGGGAAATAAATCAAATAAGTCATTTATTTCAAAAATTAAGCTTTTTCATGAACATGCATATCAAGGAAATCATGGAAACACATAAAAACACACCTGCCTTCTAATCATATAACAAACCAAGAGGAAAGTCATTACACCAAGCTAGAGTAGGAATAGAAGAAAAAAGATGAGGGTATTAGAACTTCATATCGGCCTCGTCCTCCCAAGTAGCACCCTCAACTAGTTGGTTCCTCCATAAAACCTTCACAGAAGCTATTTTATAATTTCTCAATTTCTTAACTTGCTAGTCTAAATATCAACGGGAACTTCCTTGTATGAAAGGCTCTCATTAATTCCCAACCCTTCAAGGGAAACTATGCATGTCAGATCTCCAACAAACTTTTTAAGCATAGGGACATGGAAAATGGATGCACGGTTGCAAACTCATTTGGAAAATCTAACTTATAAGAAACCTTACCCACACGCCTCAAAATCTGATGGGCCTACATATCGGGGACTCAACTTCCCTTTCTTGCCAAAGCTCATCACACCCTACATGGGTGAGATTTGCAAGTAAACCCAATCGTTAACTTCAAACTCTAGGTCCCTTCTCCTCACATCGGCATAAGACTTTTGCCGACTTTGAGCCATTTTCAACCTCTCTCTAATGAGTCAAACTTTCTCAATGGCCTCATGAACTAGCTCAGGACCTATTAGGGCAACTTCACCCATCTCAAACCAATCTATGGGAGATCTACACCTCCTTCCATACAAGGCCTCAAATAGATCCATATCGGTACTTGAGTGATAGTTTTTATTATAGAAAAACTCTATCAATGGCAAATGGTCATCCTAATTACCTTTAAAATTAATCACACAAGCCATTAACATATCTCCCAAAGTCTGAATTGTATGCTCCGCTTGCCTATCAGTTTATGGATTAAAAGTTGTGCTAAGCTTAACCTTAGTACCAAGCCCCTTTTGGAATGACTTTAAAAAACTGAGAAGTGAATTGGGTACCACGATAAAAAATAGTGGACAAAGGCACTCCATGTAGCTTTATATCTCTCAAATATAACTTGGCATAGTCCTTCGCCGAATAGGAAACCTTGACGGGTAGGAAATGAGCCGATTTCGTCATCCAATCTACTTTAACCCAAATGGAGTCATGTTGTTGCCGGGTTCGAGGCAAGCCAACAATAAAATCCATATTCAAGTCTTCCGACTTCCAAGTAGGGATACTAATATCTTCGGATAAACCTCTTGGTTTCTGATGCTCAACCTTCACTAGTTGGCAATTTGGACACTTAGCCCCAAACCCTGCAATATCCCTCTTCATCCCATTCCACCAATAGACCTTTTGCAGGCCACAATACATCTTGGTGGCTCCCGAGTGAATGGAAAATCGAGAACTATGGGATTCTGCCAAAATTTGTTCCCTTAAGTCATCAACATTTGGAACAAATAATCGACCTTGGTATCTAAGTACTCCATCTCCCCTTTGGGAGAAAGCCTCAATGAAATTCTTGAGTACCGCCTCTTTCAATTCTACCAAGATTGGATCAAGACCTTGCTTGGCTTTCACATCCACCACAAAAGACGATTCGAAACCATTGTGAACCATAACACCACCTTTGATGGAGTCCACTAGTTGAAAACCTAATTGATCCAATCTATGTACATCTCGAACCAACTCTTTCTTTTCTTTATCAATATGAGCCACACTACCCATAGATAACCGACTAAGAGCATCCGTAACCACATTAGCTTTGCCAGAGTGATAAAGAACACTTATGTCATAATATTTTATTAACTCAAGCCACTTTCTTTGGCGAAGATTCAAGTCCTTTTTGATTAAACACATATTGCCAACTCTTTTTGTCGATAAACAAATCAACATGAACTTCGTACAAATAGTGCCTCCAAATTTTTAGAGCAAATACGACCACCGCTAACTCAAGGTCGTGAGTAGGATAGTTCTTCCCATGGACTTTAAGTTGCCTTAAGGCATAGGAAATGACTTTCCCATTTTGCATTAGCACATACCCTAGCCTAATTCTTGAGGCATCACAATAAACCACTAAACCATCTGTCCCTTCTAGTAAGGTCAACACTGGAGTGGAGGTAAGTCTATCTTTCAACTCTTGGAAACTTTCTCACACACTTCCGACCATATGAACTTAGCCTTCTTTTGTGTCAAGGTTGTCAAATGAGAGGCAGTTGAAAAGAAACCTTCAACAAACCTTCTATAATAACTGGACAAACCCAAAATACTTCTAATATCTGAAGGAGTTATAGGTCTAGGACATCTCTTTACCGCATTCATCTTCTTAGGATCTACCTCAATACCCTTGCTTGACACAATATGACCAAGGAAAGCTACGGACCTTAACCAAAATTCACATTTGCTGAACTTTGCAAAAAGTTGTTGGTCCTTGAGGATTTGCAATACGATCCTCAAATGATCAATATCCTCATTCTCACTTCTTGAATAGATCAAAATATCATCGATAAACACAATCACAAACATGTCAAGATATTGTCTAAACACTCTATTCATCAAGTCCATAAATGCTACCGGAGCGTTACTCAAACCAAATGGCATTACTAGAAACTCATAGTGAATATACCGAGTTCGGAAAGTTGTCTTTGGAATGTTGTCATCTTTCACCCTCAATGGGTGATAACCTGACTGGAGATCAATCTTAGAGAAATAACTCGCCCCTTGAATTTGGTCAAATAAATCATCTATCCTTGGAAGAGGATACTTGTTCTTAATGGTCACCTTGATCAATTGTCGATAATCAATACACATACGAAGGGACCCATCTTTCTTTCTAACAAACAATAATGGAGCACCCCACGGAGAGATACTTGGTCGGATGAAACCCTTTTCGAACAAATCTCTCAACTGCACTTTCAACTTAATAAGTTCTGCCGGAGCCATTCTATAAGGAGGAATAGAAATAGGTTGTGTATTCGGGAGAAGGTCAATACCGAAGTTTATCTCCCTTTAGGGAGGAATACTGGACAAATCATTGGGAAACACTTCCAAAAATTCATTAACAACGGGGACCGACTCAAGGATATGGGTTTCAGAATCTACATCCCTCACCCTAACTAGATGGTAAAATCAACCCTTAGAAATCATCTTTCTAGCTTTTAGAAAAGAGATAAATTAACTCTTAGGCATAGAATTCCCCCCCTTCCACTCTAGGATAGGCTCATTTGGAAACTGAAATTTGACTATCTGAGTTCTACAATCAATAGAAGCATAACATGATTGCAACCAATGCATACAGAGGATGACATCAAAGTCTAAAATATCAAGCTCTACCAATCCAGCAAGAGTAACTCTATGGGAAAAGGAGATGATACATTTTCTATAGACCTTCTTAGCCACAAGAAAATCACCAACACTGGTAGAGGCAGAAAAAGGTTTTAACAACACATCGGGGAGCACATCAAACCTCATGGACACATAATGAGTCACAAAGGAAAAAGTAGCACCGGGATCAAGCTAATCATATACATCTATTTGAAAAACTTTTAACATACCGGTGACCACCTCCGGAGAACTCTCTTGTTCACCTCAGGATTGGAGAGCATAGAATCAGATTTGCTTAGGGACATTTGCACCTGAACCACTTGGACCGGATGAAGGGTAGGATTGAGCCCTACCACGAGTGTCTCCCTCATTCTTAGAAACTGAAGGACATTTCCTTATTTTGTGATCCGTCTTACCATACCCAAAGCAAACATTGGAACTCGCTAGACACTTACCCTCATGATTTCTTCCACATTAGGAAAAAATAGGCATCGAGGACCTACTACCATTTCTTTGAGGTTTAGGGTTAGACACCCTTTCATTTCTAGACCTTGGAGGAGCAATGGAGGAACCTTGCCCAGAGAACTTTTGCCGAAACCTTGAATGACCCCATCTACCGGACCTAGAATGTGAAAAGTTACCATCATTCGTTCTTTCCCTCTTTGCTTCCCTAGATCTTTCCTTGAGCTTTTGGACTTTAATTTGTTGGGCATGCACCGTAAGACAAGAAATTCCCATGTCCTGGACAAGCATAGTGGTGAAACATTCTTTGACTACTATGTCAAACACACTCGACATAAACTTACTCATCTTGGCCCTACGATCCGCCACAATAGAAGGAGCATATTTGGATAATTGAGTGAACCTCAAAGAATATTCCCTCACACACATATTTCCTGGCCGAAGGTTAATGAATTCAAGCACCTTGGCCTTTTGGATGAGTCCACAAATTGGACTCATTTAGGACTTTATTTTGATAAGAATAGTGTCCTCGAATGCTTTTTTTGTCTAAATATCTGATGAAAACTCTTATATTTCAGGTATTTGAAGTTTTAGTGAAAGCATGGACACTTAGGCACAAAAACGGAACAAAAAAACTGAAAAGAACGATGAAGCTAAAACCCGAGCATCGCCACGCACACTTGGTGATTCGCCGAAGGGATTTACTCCGCCCTTTGTTCTAGTACACGAAGCCCTGAAGGAGAAGGATAAAAAAGGTGATGAAAGGAGCAGTCAACGGTTTGCCAAATAGTTTTGCGAAGCTGTACTACACTGCCCAATGGTCCAGAACGTGAAGGTGCTGAAGGAAAGCACGAAACGACGATGAGACAGATGAAGGGCGAGTCACCAAAGTCATTCGGCGACATTGACTAACTTCGCCGAAAGATCTGCCAACGCTATTTTCTGAAGTCGATAAATACTGAACTTATTATTTTGAAGAGTTGAACTTTTATTTTAATTTCCAGAATAGAATAGTACTTTTTGGATGTTTTCTCTCAAGTTTGGAGAGGGTTTTTGGGAACTTGAAGAAAGGAGTTCATCTTCCCCAAGTTGGAAGTGGGTCTTCTCTATTCTTTTTCCTTTGCTTGAATTAAAGTTTAATTTTTTATACCCATTTTATTTTACTATCATTTTAGGTGTATTTTGTTATTTCTTGATGTGTGGCTAAAATCCCCTATTATTGGGGTGTGATTTAACAAATATGTGTTGATATTATTGTTGGGTCTTGCTTGCTGATAGGTTAGATGTAGTTTAATGGTGATTTCACCTAGTGGTTGTAGTTTAATCTAAGGGGTTTGTAGTTGTAAATACAAAGCCACTCATGTGTTTTTGGCTTGCCCGAGAGGGATGTTGCGAAACAAGACCACTAGGCAGATGGCCTAAAGAGTGGGTCGACATGAGGTTTAGCCTGAGAGGGTGAACCCTAGTCCCATATCCCAACACTCAGCTCGAGAGAGTGAGTGGGGTAAGGCGTAGGCTGGTCTTCATGCGGCAAATGGGTGTCCAAGATGAACACATTTGACACGAGGTAAGTTGCCCGAGAGGGAACTTATTTCCATTTAAAGCTTAGCCTAGTCACTATTATCTTACAAATTTCTTATCAAAAGCATGTACCCAACTATTTATCTCAACTTGTACTGCGGTCACACCCCAAGAACATTTCCCATACTTGATTTTCTTGTTAATTTTTGCTATTTTTACTAATTGTGACAAAATCCCCAAATCGTTATTTGACACTTTTGTGTGACCCCCTTTTATTTACTATGTTTTTACTTGTTAATATCTTTAGCTACGACTAGTTAGAGCTAAATTTTATTTTTCTATCAATTCTCAAAACCACTCCCTTGGGACACGACACCAACCTTTAGTTGGGTTACTATACTATCGATGATCTAGACACTCATACCGTAGGTTAGTGTCATTGTTCACGATAAGCATCACTCTCTCATCTCAAGAGGGAAGAATCTATCAAAAAAAGCACTTTCGAACCTTTCCCATTCTATGGAACCCGCTTCTTTCGGCCTTGCCTCCTTTCATTGATTGAACCAAATCTGAGCAACCCCCTTTGAGTTGATAAGCGTCCAATTCCACCTTCTCTACCGGAGTCACTCCCATTAAAGCAAGTACTTTATATACCGCATCAATAAACTCTTAAGGATCTTCATCAACTTTGGAGCTATAAAATTCCGGAGGGTTCATCCTTGAAAGTCCACCACTCTTGCCGCTGCCGTACCCATATTTGGGTTCACGGGGGCTACCACCTCTCTATTGACTTGGACCTTCACGTCTTAAGCCAACGCTTAGAAAGCCGGCCAAAACTTCACATTTGTTACATTGTCTGCCAACGGATCAATCAGAGCTTGAGTATGTTATTGGGGAGGAACTTCTTGGCCCACATTGTCTCTCTCATTCCTTCTAGAATTAGCCCTTCTAGTAGTCATATCCTGAAAACCATCGGGCAAGGATTAGGAGAAAGGCCTTATAGAGCTAAACTCCATGGCACGACTCAGAGAAATGAAGAAGTGAAGTTTCCTAAACATCTAGTGGCCTCTAATTCATAAATGTGACGCTCTTCAGACTTATGAACAAGACTCTACTTGATGTGGTTTGAGACATCCTAGAACTATTCTAAACCTTGTGCTCTCATTACCAAGTTTGTCACGATCCAGGGGTACCCCTAGATGTAACAAGGCGTATAAGACCCTGAGAGATCTCATACAAGACACTTAGCATATCATAACATGAAGTAATAGAAATGGTGCAGAAATTTAAGACATTTCAAACCAATCAAAGTCTTTATAAAATGAGCGGAAGTCTAATACAACTGTCTTAAACCATCTAGCCAACATGAATAAATCTTGGGATGCAACCCATACAATAGTCCAAACGTAAAAGAAAGACATAAGGGAAAGTGGTGGTCGAATCCTCGAATGCTATGAGGACTCATCAGATCTTCACTCCTTGATCAACTATGGACCTAGCCATGAGTGTGAGAATCAATGTCGCCAGACCTTACATTTTTATAAGAAATGTAGGAAAGAGTGTGCGTTAGTACAAACATGACCTAAATAAGATAACTAGCATAAACAACATAAACATAATAATTAGTCAATATGAACCATAAGCATAATCAATGCACATGAATCATCATAATAAAAGAGGAATACTTCTTTAGCAACCTCACTTAACCTTAGTCAATACTTGGGCCATCAGCCTCTAATCATACTTACATCATGAAATGCATCTCAAGCAACAATCCAAGCTATTCATCCTTTATAAAATAATTCACATTTTTCATACTTAGTTTTAAAGACATGTGGATTCACCTCCTTTCCTAGCTTACAAAGGATAATGGGTATTCACCCCTTGCCTTACTTACTTTAAGATCATGGGTACTAACCTCCATAATCACATCATATGACACGGGTACCCGCCTCCATATCATTCCATAAGGATCATGGGTACTTGCCTCATTTTCCATTCATCATAATAGGAACATGGGAAATCACCTCTTGTTCAATTCCAGAGAGTATGGGAAATCACCTCATATCCTTCTCATATGGAGGTCAAAGGTAGTCGCCTCTAGCCTCATCATTTACATAGTATTTTAGTCTAGATTCATTTAAGGTGAGCAATCCTTTCAACCTAGAATTATCCATGTGAGAAATTCTTTCACATTCATATATTCATAATAAACAATTCATGTGGGAAGTATCTCTTCCACCACACTAACATCAATTACCAACATTTCATATCATAAGCTTCACTCTCAAAGCATCTACATCTCATGATCATCATCTATGCTTTATTCTCAAGAAATTATCATCATAAATCATCAATCCTATAAGGATAACCCTAGCCCATGAAGTTTCCCTTCATGACATCAACCCAATTATATCAATACTAGGTTAGAATCATGAAATAGGCATTGGTATATGTAATTTCATCCTAAAAACACTTAATCCTATCAATTCAATCATAAACAATCATAATCCACTTAATTGGATCAACATTCATCATAACCCACAACATTGGAAGAAACCCTAACTACAATTGGGGAATTCTTCTTCAAATTGGGGGAAATCTAGGGTACTCCATGGGAGGAAGGATCCCATGGTTGAAAAGACATCATACCTTAATCACAGAGCCCACAAATGCTTGAGGATTGGAGTCTTGAGCTTGATCCTAGCTTTGACTCTTTCTTCTTCTTCAAGTTCTAGAGAGAGAATTATGTTAGAGAAGAACTTTGGGTTTTCTTTTAGGTTCTTGAGAGAATGACTTAAGTTGGAGGAAATTTGAGTAGATAATGCTTATATATGTTTCTAGGAGAGGGGTAAAATGACGCATCATAGCTTTAAGAAAACTATGATAAGACATTAAAGAGCCCAACTTATTTCTAAGGTTGCTGCACGCTGAGGTTCGCCCAAGGGCAGTTGGAGACTCACCAGGTGAACCCTTGGCTTGCCTAAATTTATAGTAACCACTCCATTGAGGAAGACCACTTTGGTGATGGGGGAGGCTCTTTGGCAATACACTAACTTGACTGGCGAGCCCTGACCTAGCTCGCCCAATTTTCCAGTAGCTTGGGCCATGGAACCAGGCCACTAGGTGATGGTGGTTGGACTTGGTTGATCATCAAGTCATTTTGGCAACCACACTGCCCTTCGCCAATTTGGCTAGAGAAGGAAATGTTTTCCTTAACAAATCCGAGGTGTTACAAGCTCTTGCCCTCTTTGTTGGTTTGTTACCCTCACACTTAGACCTATTTAGCCTACTAGATTCCAGGGTATTACAATATATAAGTTAAAAGTGAAAATTCTAATTGAAAGAAGATCTCTATGGACCTTAGAAATTCGTTCGATTCGTAGGACCAAACCGTAGAAGTAACTGTCGAGCCCAGATTTTCCCGTATTTATTTTTTTGACTTTGTGTAAGATTGTATGTCTATAAATAGATTTTTAGTTCTAATTTTTAATGTTAGAAAATTGAATACTTGATTTTTCGCTTTGAGAATTATTTTAGTGAATGATTTATCCATTTAATTCTTGAAGCAACGATTTATAATATAATCTTTTGTTCATTAATTGAAGATTCGATGTTTCATCTACTCTAATTGTAAGTTCATGATTTAATTTATCAAACTTATTATGAATTTTGATTACTCAAGCATGAGTAGTTAAATCCACAACCACGGTTGTCGAAACCATGCGAAATTAACATTATAGACCTAATAATTAATAATTCATGAATAATGTTTATGCATGTATTTTTGATCTCTTCGTTTTGATTGCTTTTAATGGTACGCAATGTTAGAACCCGCCTTATTCCTACTTGCCCGACCAAGGAAGTAACAAATAGGAAAAGAGATTAAACAACAAAGATTTAGTGACAACAACAATTATCTAATAGCTGGAACCATCTCTGTGAGAGCTGATCTGGGTCAAGGATAAGGGTTAGTAAATCACACACCCATAGACAAACCAAGTTGCATGGTGAAATTCCCTACTTGGACGACCAATCACTTAGGTGATATACAACTTTCCGACTTTGCATGTTAAACACCAAATATGATTACTACTTTAAGGTTTACTGTGTTAAGGACTTTTGTGGAACACGTACACCCTAGTATAGTCTTCTATTGACTTAACAAAACAATAATCCTATTTACTTGGTTACTTGTTATTCAACTGAATCAATATATATTTTGTGTAATAAAACCACACCTTTTTACATAAATAATTTGACTAAAAGTAAAATCAACAATTAATTAGCTTAAGTCTAGACTTCATTCCTCATGGGATTAACCATAACCTCTGTTAGGTTCTTTATTTGAACAACGATCGCTAACACTTCTTTAGGAAGGTGTAATTTGGGCGTATCAAATTTTGGTGCCGCTTCTGGGGAATATAGCTTTTAGATTAGACTAATTTTGTTATTACACTAATAGTCAATTGTTTCTTGATATGCGTTTTCTTTTTTGTTTTTGTTTTCTACAGGTTTAGTTCGAAGTGAATTCCAAGTACATGAAGGCAAGGCAATCCCTTGACCCTTACGATAAAAAACCATGCAAAATACATGAAAATGACTAACACTAGGCGTGGCAAGAATCTAGGACTAAATGTCAATTCGTTTGGTGTGGGACAAGAGGGAATTTATGGAGTTCAACGTCCGCGTATGGAAGAGGTACTAGGTAACAACCAGAACAACCCTGCAATAGTGAAAGATCAGAAAGCACCCAATGTGCGTGATAATTTCAGGGTTGATCATAATGGAGTGGGATTAACGAGTTCCATTGTTGTGCTTCTATTACCACCTAGAAATACATTTATTTTTACTAGTAGTCTGATGCATACATCGAGAGAGTTATTTTCTAGTATGTCATGTGAGGACACATATTCTCATTTGAGTAAAGTCATCACTCTTTGTAAGAGTAATGTGGACAAGCCAACTTTAGACATGAACGAAATTAGGTTACATGTGTTCATATTATCGTTGACTGGTGATGCTACCATGTGGATTTCTAAGCTTTCATATAAATCATTACTACATGGACAGAGCTGTACATGGTGTTCTTAGAAAAATACTTCCCATTGCCAAAGAAGTTAAAGCTCAAAGATAAACTCAACAACTTCATGGTTTTGTCAAAGAAGTCGGTTAGTGACTCACGAGACATATTTATTGGCTTCATGAGAGGTGTACCGAGCCACACTACTAGAATTTTGGTCTATTGCAACGGTTTCAAATGTGTTGCAATAGGACCTAAAACTGTTGCCATAGAGCTACAACAACGGTTTACCAACCGTCTCATCTGCTCGCGTTACNTACAGAAAGATGGATGACAATGGTAAAGCTATGTTCGATACTATCGCTAGTGGATCATACGGAGCTAACATATTTTAGGATATTGTAAAGAAGCTCGAAAAGATTTCCAAAAATAATAGAGCCTGGAGCACTAGAACTTCAACTACCACAAATAGCTCTTCTTTTAATAAAACCACTCATAATCAAGTGAATGAAGCTATACGTCAAGAGGTGGCATAGTTTAGAACAAAGGTCGGCTTAGTGTTGAAACATTTATGTGGGGGTTCTGAGAAAGTAAATGCAGTCAGTTACCAAAATAGAGCTCCACCTCAGAACGAGTATATATATAAAGAAGATACTAATTATGTGAATGAGCAGACAAGGGGGGGGATTTGGACTAACTCCCAAGAATCTATTAGGATAATTGGCTCCAAGGTCAAGTAATCAAGGTTGAAACTTCAACAACTACAATAGTGAAGGAAACTACAATCGTAAAGGGAACTACGATAGTGAAAATACCTACAATCGTGATAATAATTACAATAGGAATGGGTAAAAAATAGGAAAGAGATGAGTGGTTTGTATGTCCCACCACGTAATCAAGATGGAGGTTCAAGTTTGAATCACCTTGAGGCTATGATTTCCAATATAATGAAAAGGTTTGACTCGATAGATGATAATATGAAAAAGATGCGTACTTATCTATTAAGCATTAGGCAAAATGTAGATTCACATGTAGTTTCTATTAAGTAGATTGAGCAATAGTTGAGTCAACTATCATCAACTATGGACCCACGTTAAAAAGAAATACTTCACGGCAATATTATTCAAAATCCAAAGAATAATTGACAATGCATGTCAGTTACTACTTGAGGTGGAAAACAGACTATTGACTCTCCTATTCCAATTGAGGTGGAAAGTTTGAAGGAACTGGAAGAGGCTGAAGTTAAAGAATTAGAACAACCTAAAGATCAAGTTGTTAAAGAAGAAGAAGTCACTCAAAGATAATCCCGATGCCAAGATCTTATCCGTATTTCCTGCAAAGATTGGCCAAGAAAATTGAGGAAGGGAAATATCATAAGTTCATCTTCATGTTAAAACAACTCTCCATAAACATTCCTTTGTAGAAGCACTCGAATAGATGATGAGATATATGAAGTTTATGAAATATCTAGTGACCAAAAAGAGGGCCATCAGTTTTTGAAGGGAATGATAATGATAAGTTGCAACATTATAGTGTCATTGCTACTAGATCATTAGTGCAAAAGAAGAAAGATCCTGGATTGTTTACCATTCCATGTACAATTGGTGCGTTACACTTTTCTAAGGCCCTACGTGACTTGGGTTCTAACATTAATTTGATGTCACTATTTGTGTTCAAGAAGTTCGGCTTGGGAGCCCCCAAATTAAATTCAATACGGCTACTTATGGCTGATCATATTGTAAAGAAACCAGTTGGGGTTCTACAAGATATTCTAGTTAAACTGGAGGCGTTCATCTTTCTTGTGGATTTTGTGATCTTAGAGTACGAGGTTGACTTTAAGTGCCTATCATCTTAGAGAGATCATTCCTTGCTTCTAGGTGTGGTTTAGTTGATAAGGAGAGAAGGCAGATGAAGTTCACATTGAACAATGAAGAGGTAACATTCAATATCTTCAAATCAATGAAGCATCAACGTGATTTTTAAGTAGTGTTCATAGTGAATATGACTGTTGAGGAGCAAACATAAATGCCAATTGAAGATATATTAGGTGTTGAAGCATTAATGGTTATGATCATGAATTTTGATGGAGTGCACATTGAAGAGTACAATGAGATGGTCGGTGCACTTAATGGTTCCAGATATTTTTGACATACACAAAAGAAGGTGGATTTGGATTTGAAAAATAGAGACTTTGCTAGCAAAATCGTCCTTCGATGACCCCCAAAAGTTGGAACTAAAATCTCTCCCATCTCACTTGAGGTATATGTTAATGGGGATGAATAATACTTTGCCAGTCATCATTACTGCTGATCTGAATAAAGGGAAAGTAGAGGCTTGATATCGGTATTGAGATGTTTTAAGATGGCAATTGACTGAACAATTACTGACATTATAGGTATTTGGCCTGGTATATGTTCTCATAAAATCTAGCTCATGCTTGATTGTAAACCAAATATTGATCCCTAGAAGAGACTAAATCCACCAATGCAAGAAGTTGTGAAGTAGGAGATTTTCAAGTGGTTAAATGGTAGAGTAGTTTATCCAATTGCTGACAGTAATTGGGTGACCCCTATTTAATGCGCGCAAAAGAAGGGAGGAATCAATGTGGTTTATTATGCAAAAAATGAACTTGTACAGATAAGGTCGGTTATTGGTTGGAGAGTTGCATGGATTATCACAAATTGAATGCACGGACAAAGAAAGTTCACTTCACGATGTCGTTTATGGACCAAATATTAGATTGTCTTGCCGGTAAGTGTTGGCACTATTTTTTGGATGGGTATTCAGGCTACAATAAGATCTCTATAGCTTCAGAAGACCAAGAGAAAACTACTTTCACTTACCGATATGGAATGTTTGTGTTCAAGAGGATGCCATTGGGGTTGTGTAATACACTAGCGATATTTTTGCGTTGCATGATGTCCATCTTCTCAGATATCATGGAATATACTATTGAAGTATTTATGGATGATCTCTCTATGGTAGATGACTCGTTTGATGATTTCTTGGCTCATTTAGGTGATGTTCCAAAATGATATAAAGAATGAAATCTTGTGTTAAATTGGGAGAAATGTCGCTTCATGGTGAAAGAGGGTATAGTTCTGGGGCATTAGATCTCTCACAAAGACATTGAGATTGATAAAGTAAAAATTGAGGTGATTGAAAAGTTGCCCCACTATCTATGTAAAGGGTGTTAGAAGCTTTTTGGGTCATGCTAGTTTTTATCGGAGATTTATCAAAGATTACTCCAAGATAGCACACCCATTATGCAATTTACTTGAGAAGGAGACAAAGTTCAAGTTTGATGATTCTTGTCTGAAAGCATTTCAAAAGTTGAAAGAGAAGTTGATTTCTGACTGATCATTATTTCTACAGATTAGGGACAACATTCAAAGGTATGTGTTACACAATGGCATGGCGCTTGGGTGTATTATTAAGGAAAAAACATGAAAAGATTCTTCATCAAATATACTATACAAGCAAAATCTTGAATGTTGCTCAAAAGAACTACAATGTTACTGAACAAGAATTGATGGTTGTAGTCTTCATGCTTGAGAAATTTAGATCCTATTTTCTTGGCACTGAAGTCATTTTGCACACTGAGAATGCAACTCTAAGGTATCTTATGGCAATGCAGGATGCAAAACTGAGACTACTTCAATGGGTGTTATTGTTGCAAGAGTTCAATTTCAAGGTGAAAGATAGAAAAAAGATAGAAAATCAAGTTGTTGATCAGTTGTCCAGATTAGAAGAATAAATGTTGATATTGGTTAATGGATTTTATGTTGATGATACGTTTCCAGATGAGCAAGTTTTGGCTGCTTCATTTGATCTTATCCCTTGGTTTGCAGATTTCACTAATTATTTGGTGACTGTTGTAGTGCCTTCAGATTTTTCATTTCACCAAACAAGAAGATTCATGTCTGATGTGAAGAAATTTTTCTGGGAAGAGCCTTATCTGTTCCGTGTCTGCACCAATGGAATTACTCATTGTTGTATTCATGAGGTTGAGATGATGAGTGAATTGAAAGCTTCCCATTTGTCTCATGTTGGTGGTCATCATAATGGTATCCAAACTGCTCATAAGATCTTGCAATTTAGGTATTATTGGCCCACCATTCACAAAGATGTTCATGATTTTGCCATCTTGTGATTGTTGTCAAATAGAATGAGGTATTTCAAGGAAGCAAGAACTCCCGCTTGCTCCTATTTTGGTGATTGAATTGTTTGATGTTTGGTGCCTTGACTTTATGGGTCCATTCATGAGTTTGAATGGGATGAACTACATACAATTAGTGGTTGCCTATGTATCTAAATGTGTGGAAGATGCGCCTGTTACACTTTCAAACAATGAAGGAAAGAGTGTCAGCACATTCCTGAAAAAAATATCTTTTCTAGATTTGGTACATCAAGGGTGATTATCAAAGATGGAGGTTCTCACTTTTGTAATAAGCTTTTCAAGGCTTTGCTTAAGAAGTGTGATGTTAGGCATAACATGACAACTCCTTATCATCCACAGTCTAATGGGCAAGTTGAAGTGTCAAATAGAGAGATCAAGCAAATCCTTGCAAAAACCGAATGTGAACACAATTGATTGGTCTAGAAAGCTTGATGATGCTGTATGGGCATATTGTACTGCATTTAAGAGTCCCATAGGTGTGTCTCCTTACCAACTTGTGTTTGGGAAGTCTTGTCACTTGCTTGTAGATCTAGAGCACAAAGCTACGTGGGCACTCAAGAAGTAAATCTAGATTGAGGTGCTGCATCAAATCAAAGGGTCAAATGAGAAAAATTAACTTGATGATTTTCACCTAAAACGTTTGAAATTCCAGCCTTATAAAAAGAAAAGATGAAGAATTATCACGATCAAAATATTGGAAATTGAGAATTTTCTCTTGGTGATTTGGTCCTTCTCTTCACTTCAACGCTACGCTTGTTTCCTGGCAAGCTCAAGTTAAAGTGGACAGGACTATTTCGAGTAGTACAAGTGTTCTTACACGGAACAGTTGAGCTAGAAAATGATGAGGGTACAAGGTTCAAGATGAATGGTCAGAGGATAAATTCTACATGGGACGAGAAGAAGAAGTGAAAGAGGTGATTGAAGAATGAGATCTTGATGAAGTATAAGTAATCAAGGAGTCTGCATCGTGCCGTGACGTTAAATCAAGCATTGTTGGGGAGGCAACCCAAGATGTTTTAGTTAAGTTTTTTTTATTTGTTTTCTATATTTTTAGTTTTGATTTTTAAGCAGGATAAGTTAACTTAGGGTCTGTGTCAAAATAGTGTTAAGAAAATATAAAATGAAGGCATAATGTTTGGTACATGTGCAGGAAAGAAAAAAAATATCTAGAAATATTTGAAGTGCACAGGGTCCTACATATGTGTCCTATAGGTCATATGAATTCCTAAAAATTGTAGGCCCAGTTCGTAGAACCTTGGGAAATTAACAATTATTAAGGACTGGTTCTATGGGTACCATCTACGAGTCGTAGTTTAATAAAGGAATCATAAATGGTGGCAATAAAATTTAAGTCCAAGAGCAGTTGCAACATTAAGTCTACGAGTGCACAGTATGTATAATAGAAATTTCTACGGTTCGTAGTTTGTACTCATGGAATCCAGGTATGTTTTCTAACTTTTGCTAAGTAAAAAGTCCAACTACTGAAGCCTTCTACGAATCATAGGAAATCCTATGGTTTGTAGATGGGATTTTTTCGAACCTAGTAAACAAAATTTAAAAGACCGACCCATGACCCTTTGCAATAAAACCCTCCATGTCGAATTCATTCCCCATTTCCCTCTTCCCAAAACCATTTGAACCATTACACCTCTCTAATTTCCTACCCTTTCATTATCCATCACACCCAATATACACCCCCACTCCATTGTCCTCTTCTTCTTCTTCCCCATTTTCCAATTGTTTTCTTCTTTTCTCTTCCAAGAAAATCCTCAATTTTTTAGTGAGAGCAAGGAGTCATGGGTCAGTGTTAATCAAGGTAGTCATGTTGTGCAATGGTACTATACTCACCCAACTTCAATCCAAAAGGTACAAATTTCATCCTTAATTAATTAACTTTGGTTGAAATTTGGAGTTGAAACTTGACCTAGGGTTGTAATGTTTCTATTGATGCGTTAATCGTGTAAATCAACCTTTGGATAATAGTATTGTGAATATTGCCAATTTTTTTGTATATGTGTCATAGATTTTGAATATATTAAATTGGTTTAAAACTTGACCTAGGGTTAAATGATAGTTTAATTCTTGAGAAAACCCAAGGGATGATTGTAAATTATTGTGATGTTAATGATAAATGTGAATTATGAAAAAATATGATTAGGCTAGGGCTGTTAAACTTTAGGAATTTAACTTGTGTGGGTGACATAACACATTGATTTTGAGACCTATGAGGGTCTTCTACGGACTGTAGAAAATTCTACGATCCCTGGTTCCCTCTCGTAGACTAGCCTAACAGATCAGTGTTGCCCATTTCATATCAAGACTTGTACAATTTCTATCTACGGGTCGTACCAATTTCTATGAACCGTAGATAGAAATCGTACAAGCTATGTCATATTTAAGAATAGAGGTTGGGGACTATGGAGCCTATCTACAATCTGTAGAAATTTCTACGTCTCATAGATTAGTCTCGTAATGATTAAAGGCATAAAACAGTAACATAAGTTAGGAGCTACGGGTTGACCTACGGTCCATAGAAAATTTGATGGACCATACTAGCAAACCGTATTTCCAACTTCAAACATGATTTTAGGTTTCCTTTCCTACGACCCATAGAAAATTCCACAATCCGCAGGAAGCCAACCATTAGACCAAAATAGTACATTTCCTGCACCTTTTGTTTTGGTTTCTTGGTTTTGTTTTCAACTTTCTTGCTCTCTTTTAGCTTTTGTATGGTACTAACAAGTCTTTCACAAGTACTATCTCGCTAACGGGAACTTCACGGAGAGGGGGAAAGTCCACTACACCTTCTTCCCGAGCTGGTACTATGTCCAAATATCAGTTAAGGGACGAGACCTCCAAGGATGAGCAGAGTGGTTTGGAGTACAATCCAGATGTGGGAGAAGGCTCACCCAAAGAAATCCAGACCACGAGGCAACACACAAAACAACTTGAGGTGATTACGAATTCGGTCGACATAGCCGACCCTTTCACGAGGATTAGTTCCCCTGTCTGAAAAGGTAGTTGAAGCTTCTATCTTAGAGGCTATTTCACAGGTGGGGTTAACATCCGACTCGCACTCTGAATCACACTCTAGAATCACATGTTGATTCAGATTTTTATTCTGGCTCATCACAGTCCGGAGTAGCACATGATGCACCACCTACTAGACCTTCTAAGAAAGTATGAGTTGCGGGCGAGCCAAACCAGCGGTGTATCACAGGCATATATGAATTATCACCGAAGAACTATGAGCACTCACCGGGAGTCTTCACACTGTCCCAGACATACATGAATTATTGAAATGGCATAGGTGTGAGTGGGTTGCTGACCCACTAGGAAAATATAGTGTTCATGGTTCGATAATTATATGCCTCCTATACTGCAACAATGAAGAATGCCTTACCTCCGAAGGAGAAAGAGTGGGATTAACCCCCACTTATGAACACCTTAGGACAGGACATTCCCGAGATTTATCGGAGTGCACAATCCACTAGTTTATTTATGGCCCATCATATGAGCAACCCATCTCTGCAGTGGAGTTTTATTATCGAATGTAGTTAGTATGGAAAAAGCATCCATGAGGGATGCAACACAGAAAGTAGACTTGTTGAGATGGGTCACCAACTATATTTCTTATTAGGGTGTCGACGCCACGTGGATTCATGAATTTTTGTCACCTATCAAGAAGGCTTCCCTTAGTTTCATTGCGAAGTTTTGGTGGTCCATTGTCCACACCCAAATATCTCCGACTATGTCGGACAACTAGTTTACCTAGACTAGGTTGTGATAGTGGCTCTCCTGAATGTTAGGTATGAGGAAGATTTTGCCCATATTTTGATTGCTGAGATCCATGAGCGGGAATTTAGGAAAATTATTACCCTTCCATTCCCATGCCTGATATTTCGTCTGTGCATAGAGGTTACTATCCCAATGATTATGGTTGATGCATTCGTTAAGGTGACCAAGACCATAGATGTCAGCCTGATTCGAGATGAGGCCAACCTGGTTGCAGCGAGACGAGACATCCAGCTTGATATGCATGCTATGGGTAAGGTACCCGCATAAGAGTAGCTTGGAGAGAGAGATATTCCACCTACCATTACTGAGCCTTCTAGTACTGCTCCTCTATATACTTCCACACCAGCTTATATAAAACTTCATGTGTTTCTATCCCCGTAGGTCTCTCTACTTTGCTCATAGCATGACTTCAGTGTCTACAAACTCAAATGGCTTAGTTGTTGCAACACCTTAGATCCTGGGTCCGGACTGTTATTTCAGAGTTGGAGACAAGGATAAAAGTTGTGGTCACAGACCATATCACCTCTCTTGTTTGAACACCAGACTAACTCATACTTTTAGGATAAGACTAAAAGCTTAATGTGTTAGGAATATGATTTACGAGGTTTTTCAATTGAACAATTATTGTATGTTACGTTTTGAAGTCAAGCAAGTTACAAAATAAAATTAGGAAAAAATTATTGTAACTTTTTGTTAAGGAAATCTCTTAAAATTTGGGTAATATGTGTTATGGGTTTTCTCTCAATTTGTAAGAATTAGTGCCCCTCATGACATACCAAATCGAAGAGCTACTAGTCTATTTTCCAACGCACTAAGCTGTTTGTCCATACGACTTCCAAATTGAGAGACATTCATGTTTCCGTAAGACTGTGCAAGCAGACACGTCAAGGTAGGCCTTGAGCATCTATGTCAATTTAGCTTTATAAAAGTTGTTTGAGCTTCGTTTTAACTCAGAAAATCAACAAAAACTCATTCAAATCATAAAGAAAGTCACTAAATTCTCCATGGATATTGGTTCTTTCAACTCGGATGTTTAATGGAACATGTTTTACATATAGAGCTCATCGTTTTGGTTTATTTTCTGCCATAGATTTCGTGGCATATCTTCATGGGTGCTGTTGCAGCGAGTTAGCAGGTGCTTACTGAGTATTTGGTAGCCACTATTGATATATTTGGAAAGGTAAGGATCTCTTACACTTATCTATTTTCTAAATCAAGAGTCTAAGCTTGTAGTTATGAAAAATTGAGTTGCCGATGACTTGTGGTAACTTCTTGTTGATTTTGGCTTCGACTCTTGTTAGTTCAAAGATGCAGATTGTTTAGCTTGGTATTTCAAAGGTTTTATCAAAGAAATCATTCACCTTCAACCCTACTTCACGATTCCTTGTTATTGTACCATTTTTTTTTATAGATTTTGGAGCCACAAAGTGGTGTTTTGGAGATTGTTTCTCTGGGAAGGCCCTTTGAATTATTGACTTAGGTTGTTAGTGTTGTATATTAATGATGTTAAGGCGTTGGAGGAACTGGGTATTGGTTTTATTTTTATCAGATTCATGTAAGAAGGTTGTTGGATCGAATGACGTGAAGTACCCCTAGAAATAGTACCTTAGGAGCTCATCACTCCTTTGAAATGTGGTTAGCATATTCTTGTGGGATTTATCTGACATTTATTATTATTATTGGCCTCATTTTATGCTTTGGAGTTTTCTGGTCACGAGTGTGACATTATCACCTTATTAATTATCTATGGCTCGTTCCCGCACCCTTGTTGATTCTAGCAAATAATATGTGATGATAGGTTGGTAAAGTTTCATACAAACACGTTTGAGGCTTCGGTTGAAAGGTACGTTAAGGCTTTTCCCTTCTTTTGGCATGTTTCCTTGAAGCTTAGAAGCGATAGATTAGATTTTTTTAATTATTGATGTACTTGTAGCCATAATTGTTAGAGGTTAGCTCCTCGAGTTGTTATATCCCTTCCTTGTTGGGAATCTTATACTTTTAGTAGTGGTCCTATGTTGGGTAGGACTTAGAGATTATTGGTATAGATTGCTTATAGCTAAGTTACTCGCTTTTGTCCAATCGAGTTGTTTATTATTACCCTTAGGATATTGTGGTTAGCTGTAGGTATATGATCTTTGCCTATTAAGTTATCTTGTAGCCTAAGAGGGATATGTGTTGCCTTTAGGTCAATAATGATACCTAGGAGTGCTATGAACTACCTATGGGGCTACGTTATTGCTTAAGAGGGCTATGTGCTGCCTACGAGGCTATATTGATGCCTAAGAGGGATATGAATTGCATATGGATTTATGTTGTTTCCTAAAAAGGTTATATTGAGGCCTAAGAGGGCTATCCATTGAATATGAATTTATTTTGTTGCCTAAAAGGGCTATGTGCTACCTACGGGGCTATATTGATTCCTAAGAGGGCTATGTGCTGCCTACGGGGCTATATTGATCCCTAAGAGGGCTATATGCTACCTATGAGGCTATATTGTTGACAAAGAGGGCTGTGTGAGGCTACTGATAGGGATATAATGGTTTAATTGGCACCTGATAGGCTTGTGGGGGCTTGAGTAGGTGGTCTTGTTTGCTTTTTGTACCTTCCGAGCTTATGGGGGCTTGGTTAGGTTGTTGTTTGAATACTTTCGTATGTTTAGATTCAGGAATAGGTCAGTAGGTTTTTCTTTTTCTTGATTTCCTTACTTGATTACTTTTACTATATTATGATACATGCTCATATAGTCTATTGACTTTCATACTCAGTACCTTATTTCGTACTGAAGCCCCCTTTCCTTGGGGTGTTGCTTTCATGTCTGCAGGTCCCGATGGATGACTTAATAGAACTCTCCAGCACCACAATTGAGTTTCAGCAGGTTTGGTAGCCCCTTTCTTCCGGAGATACAAGACTTTAGAGGTTTGTTGGATTTTGTTGTATATAGTTTTGGGTAGGTTGGGACTTGTCCCGACCAAGATTTACTACTCTTAGAGACTTGAAGACTAGTGTGTTGGGTTGTGTAGCCACATTATTGGCCATGTTGGCCTTGTTTGTTGGTTGGCTGAAGTTTAATGGTTGTTTGGTGTATTATCTTTCTTCATAGTTATTTTTAGATTCTTTATAGAGATCATGGTGGCTTTGAAGATCCATATAACATTTATGTTTTCTTCGATATCATGGTGGCTTTGTCAGCCCAAACATGATTTATATGTTAGTTAACTTTTTCTTTATATGAATTATGCGCCTAACTGTTTCTTTTATAGAGCTATCAATAAGGGACATTTTCCAAATGTGTTATTCTTACGCCGAGATATACTTATTTGTATTCCTTACTATGTGTGGCTATTATGAACTTTTAGCTTATGGTTCAGCAGGGTCGGCTCAGGCCTAAGTTTTGGCATTAGGTACTAGTTGCACCCCTTGAGTACGGGGTGTGACAAACTTGGTATCAGAGCAACATTGCATTCGAGGGAGTCTGCAAGCCATGTCTAATAGAGTCTTTGTAACACCTCAAATTCAAAAAAAGATGAGAAATTGAAGCTTTTTAGGATTTGGTGCCAGTACCAACGGAGCCAGCGACGGTCTGTGGCCTTACACACGGTCCATAGGTAAGCCCGTGGTTGGCCATTCCTAGTTTCCCAAAATGTCAAATTTCAGTATTTTTCATACGATTTACCAGGATGGTTCGTCATCCCATGCATGAGTCGTAGGTAGGTCTTGTAGGTGAGTTCCAGACTTAGAGAAAATTCAGGATCAAAAGTTGAGACTGATGGAGGAGATGTACAACCCGTAGGTGGACCCACGAACCGTACATGGGTCTGTCGTTGGGGTTCCAAATCTAGTGATCTCTGATCTCACCCAGGACCAACTAGGACTGTCTGTGTCCTGACTGACGAACCGTAGATTTGGCCATTGGTGAGGTCGACAGTTATTTATAGGAAGGGCTTTTAGGCCTTTTCCTAATTATTCTAACCCAATACTTTGTTTTTTTACCTTCTATTAGAGATCTATATACAAGTATTACTCCCAAAGCTCCCCAATTGAATTCATTCTATCAAGTTCCTAAAAGAAGAACAAGTTCATCCTCCAAAATATTCTCGCTCTAGAAGCTTGAAGAAGGAGACTAGAGTTTCAAGTCAAGTCTCTAATTTCACCATTGATTGTAAGCTCTTGGAATCAAGGTATAATAGTATTCACCTATAGAGTCCTTTCCTCGATAGGGTTCCTAAATTCTCCTAATTTCACAAGATAGAATGTCCAATTGAAGGTATGGTTTTTACTCAATCTTATGGGTCCCTTTCAATTATGGTATAATTGATTGATTTATCTCTTTTTATGCTTGAATTTAAGAAATTGTATGTTTCTAAGTTAAATGCCTATGAAAAAAAAATGTGAAATCCATGTTTTATTGAATTGTTCATATGATGAAGCTTTTGAATCATGAAATATGAGTTTATAAAGGTACGCATATTCTTACGAAATTAATGAAAATGATTTAAGACTTGCTTTGAGATTGAAACATCAATGTTGTTGTTGTGAAAGGATTTCTCACATAAAGTATTTATAAGGTTGAAAGGTCTTCTGACCTAAAATAAATAAAGACTTAAGGAGCTATTCTGATGAAACTTAGCTTGGATTGGTTACTTGATGTGTCCTTCTATGGATAATGAGGCAATCTGGAGTGTGTTTTGTAGTGATGTTACTGCCCTTTTCTTCTTTTTCCCTATGTTGCTCGTGTGTGTGTGCTAATATGAAGATGATCTTTTTTTCCTTTCAATCTGTGCGTGTTTTGTAGTTGAAATATGTATAGTGTGTTGGTATTGTAATATGTAGATATATAGATAGGGGTAGTGTAGGTGTGTATAGGGGTATCTGTTTGTGTTTCTGACAGTTTGTCATGTGGGTGGGGCAGTATAAGGGTTAGTGTGAGGGAGGTGTGGGATATGGGAAGTGAAGTAGAAAGGGAAGTGGGGTAGTTAAGTTATTATTATAATATAATATAATATAAGAGAACTTCAGACAAGGAGTAAGGAGCAGAATAATTAAAAAGGTACTTCCTTTTATTTTCAGCTTTATCTTTTTATCTCTGAGTTAAGCTTTGACTATGTCCGGCTAAAAAATTATATCTATGCCGGATAACTAACTTCTCTTTTATATAAACCATGAACGGATCTAAGCTTTATTTAAATATAGAAAAATTTTAGTATGGCTTCTCGACTTGGTTCTGAGATTGAGGTACAGTCGGATCTAGTACTACTTTTATTGGCTTTGTCTTTGTGACTCCGTCTGATGAACCGTGGTTGTTAGCCCGAATAGGATCTCCGGCCAAAGTCCGGCAAGCTTACAATACTTAGAAGATTTTACAAGAGAGAGAGATAAACGTAAACAAGAAGAGGTGGTTTCTAAAACCTGCCCCTAATTAAAGAAAAACAAACTTATTTATAGAAAAAAGAAAGCATCTTTGTACAGGATACTGGGCCCTATCTGGGTCTTGGTAATATTATACCCCCTGAACAACTGACAGATCCTGTCACTAATTCTGAATATTCTCATATTAGTCAAAATTCCGATGGAAAAATTTGTATGCAGTTTAATGAAAAAAGTATTTCTTATAATATAATATAATATAATATAATATAAATATTATTTAATTGTTTTTAAACTAACAAAAAATGAATAGCTAATAATAAGTTATAATTAAGAAATACTAGCTTATCAACATATTTTTATATTATTTTCAAATCTTTTAAAATAATGTCAGGATGGGCAAACATGCGTATTTTCAAGTTCAAATGTGCCCCAAAACATGAAAAACAAGATTTGACCGATTTTCGTGTGTTATAGTCCATGGATTTTTGGTGATAGATGATTCTGGAATTTTTTTTGCCGAATATTTTCATGGACGTCAGTTACAACCTTATTAATGACGTTAGTTGGTCCCGAGGGATAAATCGGTGCATTTTCAAGTTCAAACGAGCCACAAATAGGTAAACCCAGATTTTATTAATTTTCATGTGCTATAGTCCATGGATTTCAAATTTTTTTTGACAAAATTTCTAATGGACGTCCGTTACGACCTTATTAATAGCGTTAGTTTGTCCTGAGGGGTAGACGCATTTTCAAGTTCAAACGAGCTCCAAAGCAAGAAAAATCAAATTTAACCGATTTTCATGTGCTATAGTCCATTAATTTTTTGGTGATACAGGATTCATGAATTTTTTTTACCAAATTTTTTCATGGACGTTTGTTACGACCTTATTAATGGCATTAGTTGGTCCGGAGGGGCAAACATGCGCATTTTCAAGTTCAAACAAGCCCAAAGCAGGAAACCCCTGATTTTACCAATTTTCGTATGCTAAATTCCATGTATTTTTGGTGATATAGGATTTTAGAAATTTTTTTGTCGAAATTTTTCATGGACGTCCATTACGACCTTCTTAATGGTGTCAGTTCGTCCCGAGGGTTAAACAAGCGCATTTTCAAGTTCTAATGAGCCCCAAAGCAGGAAAATCAAATTTTATCGATTTTCTGTGCATAGTCCATGTATTTTTGTTGATAGGATTCCAGAAATTTTTTTGATAAAATTTTTCGTGGACATTCGTTACGACCTTATATATGGTGCCAGTTGGTCCCGAGTAGCATACACGCGCATTTTCAAGTTCAAACGAGACCCAAAGCAAGAAAAAATAGATTTTATCAATTTTCGTGTGCTAAAGTCAATGGATTTTTGGTGATATAGGATTTTAAAATTTTTTGTCGAAATTTTTCATGGATGTCCGCTACGACCTTAGTAATGGCGCCAGTTGGTCCCGAGGGGTAAACAAATGCATTTTCAAGTTCTAACGAGCCTGAAAGCAGGAAAACCTAGATTTTACCGATTTTCGTGTGCATAGTCCATGAAATTTTGATGATAGGATTTTGGAATTGTTTTTGCCGAAATTTTTCATGGACGTCTGTTACGACCTTATTAATGGCGTCAGTTGGTTCCGAGGAATAAATGGGTGCATTTTCAAGTTCAACGAGCCCCAAAGCGAGAAAAACCAATTTTTACCAATTTTCGTTTGCTATAGTCCATGGATTTTTGGTGATACAAGATTCCAAAATATTTTTTGCCGAAATTTTTCATGAACGTCCGTTACGACATTCTTTATGGTGTCAGTTGGTCCGAGGGGAAAATGGGCGCATTTTAAAGTTCAAATGAGCTCCAAAGAAGGAAAAACCCGAGTTTACCTATTTTCGTGTACTATATAGTCCATGGATTTTTGGTGATATAAGATTCCAAATTTTTTTATCCAAATTTCCCATTGACGTTCGTTATGACCTTATTAATGGCGTAAATTGGTCCTAAGGGGAAAACTAGCGCATTTTCAAGTTCAAGCGAGCCCCAAAGCAAGAAAAACCAGATTTTACCAATTTTAGTATGCTATAATAGTCCATGGATTTTTAATGATACAATATTCCAGAGTTTTTTTTGCCAAATTTATTCATGGATGTTCGTTACGACCATATCAATGGCGTCAGATGGTCTCGAGGGGGAAATGGGTGCATTTTCAAGTTCAAACGAGCTCTAAAGCACGAAAACCCAGATTCTACCGATTTTCATGTGCTATAGTCCATAGTTTTTTGGTGATAGGATTCCGTAATTGTTTTTGCCAAAATTTTTCATGGACGTTTGTTACGACCTTATTAATGGCACCAGTTGATCTCAAAGGGCAAACGGGCGCATTTTCAAGTTCCAACATTCCCCAAAGTTAGAAAAGCCAGAGTTTACCGATTTTTGTGTACTAGTACATGGATTTTGAGAGAAACAGGATTCCAATTTTTTTTTTGCCTAAACTCTTCATGGACATCTGTTACGATCTTATTAATGGCGTCAGTTGTTCCTGAGGGGCAAACAGTCACATTTCCAAGTTCAAACAAGCCCAAAAGCAGGAAAATCCAGATTTTAACGATTTTCGTGTGCTATAGTCAATGGATTCTTGGTGTTAGGATTCTAGAATTTATTTTGCCGAAATTTTTCATGGATGTCCGTTACGACCTTATATATGGTGCCAATTGGTCCCGAGGGGAAAATGGGCGCATTTTCAAGTTCAACCAAGCCCAAATCAAGAAAAAATAGTTTTTACCGATTTACGTGTCCTATAGCACACGTATAATGGTAAATTTGGTCATTTCCGCTCTGGGCCTCATTTGAACCTGAAAAAACAGACTTTTGCTCCTCCTTACCAACTCACGCTATTAATAAGGTATTAACGGATGCCCATAAAAACTTTTAGCCATAAAGCCCCCGGGATCACGGATCACACAAAATCCAAGGACTATAAAACACAAATTGGTAAATATGGTCATTCCCGCTTTGGTCTCGTTTGAACTTGAAAATTCAGACGTTATCCCCTCTGGACAACCTCATGCCATTAATAAGGTCCGAACGAATGCCCACGAAAATTTTTGGCCAAAACTTACCGGGATCCTGGATGACCAAAAATCCATGGACCATAGCACACGTTAAACGGTACAATTGGTCATTTCTTCTTTGGGCCTCGTTTGAACTTGAAAATGCGAATGTTTGCCCTTCCGGAACAACTCACGCTATTATTAAGGTCTTAACAGACGCCCACAAAAAAATTCGGCCAAAAGACCGCCGGGATCCAGAATCACCAATAAGTCATGGACTATAGCACACATAAAACGGTAAATGTGGCCATTCCTGCTCTGGGCCTCGTTTGAATTTGAAAATGCAAAGGTTTACCCCTCTGGTCTAGTTCAGACCATTAATAAGGTCTTATCGGATCCTCCATTAAAAAGGTCTTAACAGACTCTTACAAAAATTATCGGCCAAAAACCCGCAGGAATCACGGATTACAAAAAATCCATGGACTATAGCACACAAATCGGTAAATCTGATCATTTCCACTCTAGGACTCATTTGAACTTGAAAATGCAGATGTTTTCTCCAATGAACCAACTTACACCATTCATAAAGTCTTAACGGACGCCCACAAAAAATTTATGCCAAAAACCCACCGGGATCCCGAATCACCAAAAGTTCATGGAAAATAGCGCACGTAATATGGTGAATATTATCATTCCCGTTCTAGGCCTCGTTTAAACTTGAAAATGCAGACGTTTTCCGCCTCCGGATAAACTCACGCCATTAATAACGTCTTAACGGACGCTCTCAAAAAAATTTGGCCAAAAACCCGCCAGGATCACGGATCACACAAAATCCATGGACTATAGCACGCAAATCTATAAAATTGGTCATGCCCCCTCTAGGCCTCGTTTGAACTTTAAAATGCAGATGTTTTCCCCTCCAAAACAACTCATGCAATTAATAAGGTCATAACAAATTTCGACGAAAAATCCACCTGTATCCCGGATCAACAAAAATTCATGCTATAGCACACGTAAAATGGTAAATTTCGTCATTCCTGCTATGGGCCTCATTTGAACTTCAAAATGTAGATGTTTGCCCCTCCGGACAGACTCACACCATTAATAAGGTGTTAATGGACGCCCACAAAAAAATTTGACCAAAAACCCGCGGGGATCACTGATCACTAAAAATCCTTGGACTATAGCATACAAATTAGTAAATCTGGTCATTCCCACTCTAGGCCTCATTTGAACTTGAAAATGCAGATGTTTGCCCCTACGAACCAATCACGTTATAAATAAGGTCTTAACGGACACCCACATAATTTTCAGCCAAAAACCCGTCGGGATCACTGATCATATAAAATCCATGGACTATAGAACACAGATCGGTAAATCTAGTCATTCCCGATCTGGGCCTCGTTTGAATTTTAAAATGCGGACGCTTGCCCCTCCGTACCAACTCAAGCCATTAATTTTGACCAAAAACCCATCGGGATCCCTGATCACTAAAAATCAATGTACTATAGCACACGTAAAATGATAAATTTGGTCATTCCCACTCTGGGCATCGTTTGAACTTAAAAATAAAGACGTTTGGCCCTCTAGACAAACTCACATCATTAATAAGGTTTTAAAGGATGCCCATAAAAAATTTTGGCCGAAAATCCCCGAGGATCACACATCACAAAAAATCCATGGACTATAACACACAAATCAATTAATCTGGTCATTCTCGCTCAGGGCTTCGTTTGAATTTGAATATGCAGACGTTTTCCCCTACGAACCAACTTACGCTATAATTAAGGTAGGTCTTAAAGGACTCGCATAAAAATTTTGGCCAAAAACCTTCGGGATCCCAGATCACCAAAAGTCCATGGACTATAACACACGAAAATGGTAAATTTTATCATTCCAACTCTAGGCCTCGTTTGAACTTGAAAATTCATACCTTTGCCCTTCCGGTCCAATTCATGCCATTAATAAGATCTTTACGGACGCCCACAAAAATATTCGGCTAAAAACCCACTGGAATCCCGAATCACCAAAAATCCATGGACTATAACACACGTAAAATGGTAAATTTGGCCATTCCCGCTCTAGGCCTTTTTTGAACTTAAAAATACAAACATTTTTCCTTCCAGACCAACCTACGCCATTAATAAGGTCTTATAAGACGTCCACAAAAAATTTGGCCGAAAACCCGCAGGGATCCCTGATCACCAATAATACATGGACTATAGCACACGTAAAATGGTAATTATTGTCATTCTCGCTCTAGGCCTCGTTTGAACTTGAAAAACTGCAAACGTTTTCCCCTCGGGACATATTCATGCTATTAATAATATCATAACAGAAGCCTACAAATTTCGGCCAAAAACCTCGTCGGGGTTATAGATCACACAAAATCCAAGGACTATGGCAAAAAAATCGGTAAATCTGGTCATTCTTGCTCAGGGCCTCGTTTGAAATTTAAAATGCGTATGTTTGCCCATCTGAAGAAACTAACGCCATTAATAATGTTTTAACGGACACCTACAAAATATTTCAGCCAAAAACTCACTGAGATCCAGGATCACTAAAAATCCATGGACATAGCACACGTAAAATGGTAAATGTGGTCATTCCCAGTTTGGGCCTCGTGTGAACTTGAAAATATAGATGTTTTCCCCTTTGGACCAACTCACGCCATTAATGACGTCAAAACGGATGCCCACAAAAAGTTTCAGCCACAAACCCGCGGAGATCACGGATTTCAAAAAATTCATGAACTATAGCACACAAATTGGTAAATATGGTCTTACCGCTCTGGCCTTGTTTGAACTTGAAAATGAGAATATTTTCCCCAACGGACAACCTGGTGTCATTAATAAGGTCTTAACGGACGCCCAAAAATTTTTTGGCCAAAAACCCACCGAAATCTTGAATCACCAAAAATCCATGGATTATAGCATACGTAAAATGGTAAATTTTGTCATTCCCGCTCTAGGTATCGTTAGAACTAGAATATGCAGACGTTTTCCCCTCCGGAACTACTCACGCCATTTTTAAGGTCTTAGGATGCCCACAAAATATTTCGACCAAAAATACATGGACTATATACGTAAAATGGTAAATTTTGTCATTCCCACTCTAGGATTCATTTTGAACTTGAAAATTCAAACGTTTACCCTTTCAGACCAACTCACGCCATTAACAAGGTCTTAACAAACACCCACAAAAAATTTGAGCCAAAAACCCATCGGGATCAGACAAAATCCATAGTGTATAGCACACAAATTGGTAAATCTAGTCATTCCCTGCTCTGGGCCTCGTTTGAACTTGAAAATACAGACGTTTTCCTCTTCGTACCAACTAAAGCCATTAATAAGGTCTTAACAGACGCCCACAAAAAAATTCATCCAAAAACCCACCGGGATCCCTGATTACAAAAATTCCATTGACTATAACACACGTAAATTTGGTCATTCCAAGTCTGGACCTCATTTAAACTTTAAAATGCAGATGTAACACCCCGTAGTCTAGTAGACCATCTAGGACTAAGTATGAGGGATACAAGTCAAGAACTAAAGGGCAAGAGCCAAGTCAAAGGGGCAAGGGCCAAGGCTTCACCAAGCTTGCCAAGGTACTGCCCCACTTCACGACAACCACTACAGTCAGTGGTGAGGACCACGGCTCGTTGAGTGGTCCTTGGTAACTAAGGCAGTAGCTTCCTTGAGGCTGCCCAAGATGGCTCATCTTCACGAGCCACTTCACTGCCAGTGGTGAAGACCACGATTCGTGGGAGGGCCCGTGAAGATGCCTTCAAATTATGGAGGCCATGACTTGGTGGCCTAGCCACTGGAAAAATGACCACGACTAGTGGTGAGGACCACGACTCGTGGAGCCTGCTGTGATGCCTGGAACTAGGCTACCCATGCAATTAAGGGCTTTTTGGAAAATTTCTATGTAGGTGGGAATAAAGTGAGGTCGTTTTGCCTAGACTTAGTACACCTATATAATCTATTTTAACCCTTTAAACTCACCAATTAAGTCATTATTTCCAAAACCCCAAAAGATCCCAATGTTCACTTTCTTAAATATTTCTCTCTCTAGAAAGTTGAAGAAGAAGAAGAAGAGGGTTCAAGCTAGGTCAAGTCAAGTCTCCATTGTTTCAAGGTATGATGGATTATTCATTCATGAATTCCTTTCATCCATGAAGCCCCCATGTTTTCCCCAATTTAGAAGAAGAATTCCCCCAAGTCAAAATATGGTTTCTTCTAATGTTATGGGTTATGATCCAATAGAGTGGATTATGGTTGTTTGTGCTTGTTTATGGTGGAATTGCATGTTTTAGTATGATTTTACATATACCCATACCTAACCCATGTCTAGAAAGATGAAATAAATGTAATTGGGTTTTATGCCATGAAGAGGAAATTGAGGATTTAGACGTAATCTTCTACAATTGATGCAATACATTGATGATCTATTGATAGTTAAGCATGTAGACATGAATTGATAGAGATTAATGTATTCATGATAAATCAATGATTAGTAGTTATTGAGATTGGGGCTATATGATGAAGTATGATTAGATTGCTTAAGATTAAAGCATATAAATGTGAATTCCTTAAGAGTAAAGCATATAAGCATGAATCTAGTGAAATCAAGTATATATGATGAATTGTGACTTGTAGACTTTGATGATTAGAATTGTCTTGAGACTAAGGCTTGTACTATGAATGATAATTGGTAGGGATTTTAGAGTAAAGCTAATGTGATGAGCTATGATTACTAGGGCTTGGAGAGTAAAGCTTATATGATGAAAATTGACTGTAGATAGGGTTTTTGTGGAAGGATTTACCTACATGATCTGTATTATGAGTGTATGAATGTTGTTATGAACCCTATGTCAATGCTTTAAGGACACTTTGAGAGTAAAGTGTCAATAGTTATAATGTTGTTGTTATGTTAATTGAAAGGACATTCTCATGAACAATTAATGAACATGATGTGAAAGGTATTCTCGCATAGAATGACGCTAGGTTGAAAGACTTTCTCACCTAATTGAGTTAACGGCTAAAGAGCCATTATAAATAGATCATGGATGGTGATAGTTGCTCACTCATGGTCTAACAAGTTAATTTAATGATGTACCTTGAATCGGTAGGCCAAGGGCACCCTTTCATGAGTAACTAAAAGGACTATAAAATGACATGAGGCTTGAGGTGATTCCCCAAGAACTTCATATGAGAAGGATGTGAGGTGAGTTCCCATATTCCTAAGTTAATAAACAAGAGATGATAAACGTATGGTGATTACCCATGTCATGTGATGAGGAGTGTGAGGTGACTAGCCTTAATCTATAACTCCTAAAGTAAGGCAAGAGGTGATTACCCATTAGCCTTTATACCATGTTGGACATGGAGGCAAAAATCGATGATCCTTATTAAATGATGTGGAGGCGAATACCTATGATCCTTATAAAATGATGTGGAGGCGAATACCTACATCATATAATGATGGGGCATGGAGGTGAATGCCTATGATTCCCTAAAATGGTTATGGAGGGAATACCTATGATTCCCTAAAATGGTTATGGAGGTGAATACATATGACTATACAAGTAAGGCAAGAGGTGAATACCCATTAGCCTTTATAATAGACATAGAGAAGTGAATCCCCATGTCTTGAAAGTAAAGCAAGAATAATGTGAACTATGAAATATAAGAATGACTAGTTTAGATTGTAGCTTGAATGGCCTCCAATACATGCATGACTAGAGGTAATTTCTCTTGTTTATGAGAAAGAAGATAAGATTGAGATCAAAAGATGATGAATATGAATGAGGGCCTAAAGTGGTTTGCTTAGCATGAGTGAGATTTATGGGGTCTTATCCATGCATTGCACAAGCATGCCTTAAGGTTACTTATGAAGTGTTTCCCTTATCTTATGTTGATCTAGATGCATTGATTATGCCTATGACTATTTTGTTATCTCTTATGCTTATATATTATGTCTTATGTTGACTAATGTTGATGATTTATGCCAATCATCATATTTAGCACATATTTGTACTAACACATACTTTTGCCTACATTCTTATCAAATGTAGGGTCCAGTGATATTGACTTCAATCCTCGTGGCTAGGTTCATAGTAGAGCAAGAAGAGAAGCTTTGGTGAGTCCTCATAGCATTCGAGGGCTTGACCAACATGTCCTTATGTCTTTTATTTTATGTTGGAAACTATTGTATGGGCTGTATCCCAAAGATATTCATGTTTTAGATGGTTTGAGAAAAGTGTAATAGACTTCCGCTTCATTTTATGAAACTTTAATGTTATAAAAAATGTTTTAAATTTCCGTTCATTTCTATTACTTTATGTTATCATATGCTAGGGGGCTTGTATGAGGCCTCTCGGGGTCTTGTACGCCTTGTTACATCTAGGGGGTACCCCTAGGTCGTAACAATATACATTTTCCCATTTGGACAAAGTCACGCCATTAATAAGGTCTTAACAGAAGCCCACAAAACATTTTGGCCAAAAAACCGGAGGTATAACGCATCACAAAAACTCCATAGATTATAGCACACAAATCAGTAAATCTAGTCGTTCCCGTTCTACGCCTCATTTGAACTTGAAAACGCGGACGTTTTCCCCTATGGACCAATTCACACCATAAATAAGGTCTTAACGGACGCCTATAAAATTGTTTTGCCTAAACCCTGCTGGAATCCCAGATCACCGAAAATCCATGGACTATAGCACACGTAAATGGTAAACTTTATTATTCCCATTGTAGGCCTCGATTTAACTTGAAAATGCAGATGTTTGATCCTCCGGTCCAACTTAAGCCATTACTAAGGTCTTAACGGATGCCCACCAAAAAGTTTGGCCAAAAACCTACCGGGATAACAGATCACAAAAAATCCATGGACTGTAGCATAAAAATTGGTAAATCTGGTCATTCCCGCTCTGGCCTTGTTTGAACTTGAAAATTTCATTTTCTCCCCCGGACCATCTCATACCATTCATAAGGACTTAATGAACGCCCACAAAAATATTCAGCCAAAAACCCACTGGGATCCCGGATCACCAAATATCCATGAACTATAGCACATGTAAAACGATAAATTTGGTCATTCCCGCTCTGGGCATCGTTTGAACTTGAAAATGCAAACGTTTGCCCCTCCACACAAACTCACGCCATCAATAAGGTATTAACAGACTCCCACAAAAAAATTTGGCCAAAAACCTACGGGGATCCTGCATCACAAAAAATCCATGGACTATAGCACACAAATAGGTAAATCTAGTCATTCCCACTCTAGGCCACGTTTGAACTTGAAAAAGCATACGTTTTCCCTTACGGACCAACTGATGCCATCAATAAGGTTTTAACAGATGCCCACAAAATTTTTTGGCCAAAACCCATTGGGATCCCGGATCATCAAAAATCCATGGACTATAGCACACTTAAAATGGTAAATTTTGTCATTCCATCTTTAGACCTCGTTTGAACTTGAAAATGTAGACGTTTTCCCCTTAAGACAAACTCACGCCATTCATAATGTCTTAATGGACGTCCACAAAATGTTTCGGCCAAAAACCCATCGGGATCACGGATCACACAAAATCTATGGACTAAAGCACACAAATCGGCAAATCTGGTCATTCCCACTTTGGGCCTCATTTGAACTTGAAAATGCATATGTTTCCCCTATGGACCAACTCACGCCATTAATAAGGTCTTAACGGACGTCCACAAAAAGTTTCGGCCAAAAACCTACTCTGATCCTGGATAACCAAAAATCCATGGACTGCAATCGTAAAATTGTAAATATTGTCATTCCCACTCTAGGTCTTGTTTGAACTTGAAAATATTGACGTTTGCCCCTCTAGACCAACTGACCTCATTAATAAGGTCTTAACGGACGTCCAAAAAAATTTCTGCCAAAAACCCACGGGGATTACGTATAACAAAAAAATAATAAACTATAGCACACAAATCGGTAAATCCGGTTATTCCCGCCTGGGCCTAGTTTGAGCTTGAAAATGCGAATGATTTCCCCTCCAAACCAATTGACGCCATTAATAAGGTCTTAATGGATGCCCACAAAGACTTTCAGCCAAAAACCTGCTTGGATCTCGGATCACCAAAAATCCATGGACTATAGCATACGTAAAATGGTAAATTTAGTCATTCCCACTCTGGCCTCGTTTAAACTTGAAAATGCAAATGTCTACCACTCCGGATAACCTCACACCATAAATAAGGTCTGAACGAACGCTCATAATATTTTGGCAAAAACTCGTCTGGATCTCGGATCACCAAAAATCCATGGACTATAGCACACGTAAAATGGTAAATATTTTCATTCCCGCTCTAGTCCTTGTTTCAACTGGAAAATGAAGACGTTTTCCCCTCAGGAATAACTCACGCCATTAATAAGGTCTTAACAGATGCCCAAAAATTTTTTTGGCCAAAAGCCTGCCGGGATCACGGATCATATAAAATTCATGGACTATAGCACACATAAAACTATAAATTTGTTTATTCCAGCTCTGACCCTTGTTTGAACTTGAAAATGGGGATATTTTCCCCTCCGGACCAACTAACGCCATTAATATGGTCTTAACGTAGGCCCACAAAATTTTTTGGCCAAAAATGCGCAGGGATCACACATCACAAAAAATCTATGGACTATAGCACACAAACTGGTAAATCTAGTCATTTCCGCTCTGGGCCTCGTTTTAACTTGAAAATGCAGATGTTTGCCCGTACGGACCAACTCACGCCATTAATAAGGTCTTCAGGGATGCCCACAAAATTTTTTAGCCAAAAGCCCGCCGGGATCCCGGATCACCAAAGATCAATGGACTATAGCTCACGTAAAATGGAAAATTTTGTCATTCCAACTCTAGGCCTCATTTGAACTTGAAAATGTAGACGTTTTTCCCTTCGAACAACCTCACACCATTAATAAGGTCATAAGGGATGCCCAAAAAACCTTCAGCCGAAAACCGGCCGGGGATAAAGGGATC
The DNA here is from genome assembly GCF_019186545.1 of Solanum stenotomum. Lineage (NCBI taxonomy): Eukaryota > Viridiplantae > Streptophyta > Magnoliopsida > Solanales > Solanaceae > Solanum > Solanum stenotomum. Next base: position 26,538,193 of record NC_064287.1, read on the forward strand.
ACACAAAATCCATGGACTATAGCATCGAAATTGGTAACTTTGGTAATTCCCGCTATGGGCTTAGTTTGAACTTGAAAATGCAGACCTTTGCCCCTCCGCACCAGCTCACACCATTAATAAGGTCTTAATGGACGCCGACAAAAATATTTGGCAAAAAACCCACCGAGATCCTGGATCACTAAAAATCCATGGACTATAGCTACGTAAAACGATTAATTGGGTCATTCCCGCTCTGGGACTCATTTGAACTTGAAAAGGCAGACGTTTGCCCCTCTAGACCAACTCACTCCATTAATAAGTTCTTAACGGATGCCAAGGAAATATTTTGGCCAAAAACCCACGAGGATCACGGATCACAAAAAAACCAAGGACTATAGTACACAAATCGATAAATCTGGTCATTCTCGCTCTAGGCCTCGTTTGAACTTGAAAATGTGGACGTTTTCCCCAACGGATGAACTCACGCCATCAATAAGGTCTTAATGGATGCACACAAAAATATTTGTCGAAAATCCCATCAGGATCCCGGATCACCAAAATCCATGGATTATAGCACATGCAAAATGGTAAATATTTTCATTCCCGCTCTAGGCCTCGTTGAAATTTAAAATGCAGACGTTTACCCCTCTAGACCAACTCACACTATTAATAAAGTCTTAACGGACGCACACAAAAAGATTGTGCCAAAAACCCGTCGGGATCACGGATCACACAAAATCCATGGACTATAGCTTAGAAATTGGTAAATCTGGTCATTCCCACTCTGGGCCTCGTTTGAACTTGAAAATGCAGACGTTTTCTTCTTTGAACCAACTCAGCCATTAATAAGGTCTTAATGGATGCCAGTAATTAATTTCGGCCAAAATCTCGTCGGGATCCTGGATCACCAAAAATCCATGGACTAGAGCACACGTAAAATGGTAAATTTGGTCATTCCCCCTCTGGGCCTCATTTGAACCTGATAATGCAGACGTTCACCCCTCCGGACCAACTCATGCCATAAATAAGGTCTTAGAGTTGAGTTGAGTTGAGTTGGGTTGAGTTGAAATGAGGTGAGTATGTTTCTCTTTTTATTAGTTCAAGCTCATGTTTATGTTTCAGAGTTCCCCTTACATACTCGTACATTCAATGTACTGACGCCATTTGGCCTGCATCTTTTCATGATGCAGATACATGTATCCAGGGTCATCGATAAGCGCTCTGTAGATACCATTTGTAATCCCAGTTAGCTTTGGGGAGCCTCCTTGCTTCTGGAGGGTTCCACATTTACTCTTCAGTTTATTAGGATATAGTGGGTCTTGTCCCGACTTCCATGATAGTTATTAGAGGTTTCATAGATAGTAGTAGTTGAGGTGTCCTTTTTCCATCTTCTTTGTGATGTTAAAAGACTTGAGTTAAACAATTATGTTATTGAGTATTTTAGAGTATATTGAATTAAACTACTTTCATTAATGGTATCTTTATGAGTTGAGTTTGCATTTGAGATTGCTATTTCACTTGAGTAAGTCTTTCGCTAAGTAGTGAGCCAAGCCAAGGGTTCGCTTGGGGACCAACAATGGTTCATTAGTCCCGGCCACATCCAGGGTGTAGGCTGGGGGCATGACAGTCAACATCATGATAGTCAAGGTAGAGGAAACGGACGAGGTGGCTAAAACTCAAAGTCATTAGACAATTCTAAAATTGAATGTAATAGATGCCACAAGTTCGGTCATTATAAATCAGAATGCCGAACAGATTTGTTTAAGGATGCGTGGAGAAGAATCTAATTTTGCAGAATAAGAGGAAGAAGAAATATATTTGTTGATGGTTTGCCGCATGAAAGAGAAAACAAATAATAATTTATGGTACATCGACTCAGATGTAGCAATCATATGAGTGGAGATAAGTCAGCTTTCTCCACCTTGGATGAATCTTTTCAAGATAGTGTGACATTAAGGAACAACTCCAAAGTCACGGCCATGGGAAAATGGCAGGTTCTAATTCAGACCAATATAGACTTCTCTCAGACAATTGCTGATATTCTTTTGGTTCCATATTTGAAGACTAATCTTTTGAGTACTGGCCAATTCCAAAAGAAGGGGTATGAGATTTCTATAAAAGATGGATTTTGTAGAATTCAAGATGTCAAACTTGGATTAATTTCTCAAGTATAAGGCAGGGTTGTGGAATTTCCATTATGGACACTTGAATTTTAACGGACTGAAAATGCTGCATCAAAAGAACATGGCGAACGATCTTCCTCAAATTACTGTTCCTTTGGAAACTTGTGAAAATTGTGTTGTTAGCTGATGCTTATCGTGAACAACCAAACTAACCTACGGTATGAGTGTCTACGATCGTCGATAGTATAGTAACCTAACTAAAGGTTGGGGTCGTGTCCTAAGGGAGTGGTTTTGAGATTTGATAGAAAAATAAAATTAAGCTCTAACTAGTCGTAGCTAAAGATATTAACGAGTAAAAATATAAAAAATAAAAGGGGGTCACACAAAAGTGTCATATAACGATTTGGGGGCTTTGTCACAATTAGTAAAAATAGCAAAAAATAACAAGAAAATCAAGTATGGGGAAATGTTCTTGGGGTGTGGCCGCAATACAAGTTGAGATAAGTAGTTGGGTACATGCTTTTGAAAGGAAATTTGTAAGATAATAGTGACTAGGCTAAGCTTTAAATGGAAATAAGTTCCCTCTGAGCAACTTACCCCCGTTACAAATGCGTTCCTCTCGAACACCCATTTGCCGCATGAAGACCAGCCTACGCCTTACCCCACTTACTCTCTCGAGCTAAGTGTTAGGATATGAAACTAGGGATCACCCTCTCGGGCTGAACCTCATGTCGATCCACTCATAGATTCAAAAATTTGTGCTGTAGTGGGTCATTCAGTGACGTTAGTCGGAATTGCCGATCAACTCGGTGATTCGCCTTTTTTCTGGTTCATCGCCTTTGTGCTTTGCCTTTAGAATGTTTTTGTCCTGGATCATTGGGTGGTATATCCCTGATTTGCAGAACTGTTCGGCGACACGCTGACTGCTCATTTCATCGCCTTTTTGCTCCTCTTCCTTCAGGGCACGACGTACTGGAGCAAAGGGTGTAGTATGTCCCTTCGGCGACTCGCCAAATGTGCTTGGTGAAGCTCAGAATTCAGTTTCTTCATTCTTTTAAGCTTTTTTGTTCCTTTTTGCGCGTAAGTTTCCATGATTTCACTCAAATTTCAAATACCTGAAACTTATGAGTTTTCATCAGATATTGAGATGAAATAAGCATTTGAGGACACTATTTCTGTTAAAATAAAACCCTAAATGGGTCCAATTTGTGGACTCATCAACACTCTCAACTTAAACTTTTGCTTGTGCTCAAGTAAAACTCAAGTTCAACAGTTTAAATAGTGTAACACCCCTCCAAATGAAGTAGGATAAAGTAGAGCCTCACATGGGTTTAATGCACTAATAACTTGATAAAATAATGAAGAATAGCCTTCTTAGTCATTTGAAAGAGTTTGGAAGTCAAACGTCAAGGGACGACCAAGACATTCAGAAACTAGTCTTTTACGTGTTAGTGTGTTCTAGTATGTTGTTCATGTTTTTATGTGTTGTTTGGAGTCCAAAATCAGTGGCGGTGACCCTAGTATCTTAATAAATTTTTTTAGGGTCAAAATGTTTGGATACGACGCCCCGTGGGCCATACTAAGGGTCCCCGAGAAGGACCCCAACCTTGGCCAAGCAAGCTGCTAGGGCAGCTTGAATGTTGTGCTTGGAGGGAGCATGTCCGCGTCGCGGAGTAGGTCCATCAAGGGTCAAATGTGTGGTCGGCGTCGCGGACTCTTCTGTCTCAAAATTTAATTTTCAGAAACTTGTGGGAACAACTCCGCGTCGCGGACTTGATTCCCGACGAAATCTGCGAAAATAAAACTCAAGTTAGACTTTTTTAAAAAGGTCCAACTAAGTGAGGGTTACTTTGGGTACCTTGGGTTATTGTTTTAAAGTGTTTTTAAGTATATTTAAACATTTAAAGTCTATTTTTAAGTCATTCTCCTGAATTCAAAACCCTCCCTCACTCAAAATTCTCTCAAAAACCCCATGGAAGCTCAAGGTGAAAGATGGAGCTAGGGTTGATGGTGGCTACTGATTTCTTCTTCCATTTCTTTTGGTTGTTGATGATTAAGGTGTGGGGATCCTTTATCCTTGATTCCTCTTCCATTCAAGGAGCCAAATCAAAGTGTTTTCAAAGTTCTCCCAAAAACCCTAATTTCAATTCTAGCATGGGTTCTTGCATGAAAACCTTTTAAATGATGTTTTACGTTGTTATTAATTATTATTGATGGTTTTAAGAAAGAAATCTTCATGAACCCATGTATTCTCAAATTCTCTAAATTTGGTCTAAAGTGGGTCTATTGATTTTGAGTAATTGATGAGGGATTTTTGAGTGGTTTGATGTGGGCTGTTCTTATATGATCTTAGCTATGTTGAATTGCTGGAAATTATTATTGAATGTATAATGTGAGGTAGTAGCCTTGAATGGTCATAAGTTGGGATTTAGCCTTTATGTTGGTTATTGGATATTGTATAGCTTAGCTTATATAGTTGAATGTTTTTGTTATCATTGTTATTGTATTGTTAATTGTTGGAATATGAGGATGATGAAGATAGCTATGGAAAGAGGGTAAGTTGACCTAACTTGATGAATATTGTATAATTGGCATGGAATTGAGTATTGTGGCTTATGGCCTTTGAAAGGTGGTAAGATGGCTTGATCAATTAATATTGCTATAATTGTTTCTTAGGTTGGATCCACCTTAGGTGGAAGTGTTGCTTGTTGCTTTTGATTTATTGTTGTGGCAATGAAGGGCAATACAAGAGTATTATGTGTATTGTTGTGTTATTATATATAAATGAATCTATATGTAAAGTTCTATATGAGGCTATATGTAAAGTACTATATGAAGCTATATGTAAAGTTTGTGTGATGCTATAATGTGAAGATGTTCTAATGATTTATATATGTAATGATGTTGGATTATGAAGTGTCCTCAAATGATAATGTTGTGACTTGATTAGTAGACTAAAATGTCTCTTCTTGTTACTTAAAGTCTTGAATGCATGAATGTGTGAAGTGGGCTAGAACTAAAAATTGGTGCCCTTTCTATAAATCCTAAAAGAGGAATTTTAGGCCCAGACTTGAATCGGCAGAACTAAGAAATGGTGCCCTTTCATAAGTCTAGCTTTCCTAAGTAAATGTATAACCTTGAAGGATGGGCCTTAGGGCGATGTTCCCTTCTTGAGTGAAATGATAGACTTATAGATGGATGGAGCCAGAACGGCATGAGAATCCTTATCCAAGAAAGTTAAATGAGCTATCCTTATGAACCTTGATTGGCTATGACTAAGAAATGGGGCCTTTCTTAGGAAGAGGTACTATGAGTTGGTTGAACTAGAAAATGAACCCTCTCTAGTACATATGTGATTAAATATTCTATGGGAAACAAGGCTAGCACCGAGTGGATGTGGTTAGGAAGGTGGCCTAGTTGAGTATGAGATTAGGCACAATGAACTTCCTTGGACATCCCCCAAACCATGTGCCTACATGAGTTGCTTACTAGTTCTACCCTTGGCAAGTAGAACAACCTCCACGGAGTAGGATATACTCCGGATTCCATGCCTAGCTAGTATGGTCTATGTCGGTTATGCCTTTTCCATCATGGGGGATGTGCACTTTAGTAATTGGATAGGTTCTACAACGTGTAGGCAGTAGTATGGGATGCTATCTACACATGGTACGAGTAGGCTTCGAAGATACCAAAGTGAGTTCCCTAAGTTTAACGATTATTATGTGAAAGTCCCCTTATGTGCTTGAAGGTCTCCCAAATGGTTTCTTAAAGAATGTTGGTCTATTGAAGTTATGTTGTAAAGGAAATGTCCTTATCTAATGTAATTTTGAGAAACACTTAAGTGTGCTTGAAGAGGTTCTATGGGCGGTCACTTCTTGTCTCACTCAAGCATGTCTTAAGGTTATATTAGGTAGAAGTCCTATGGTAATGAAATGGCACGTGTTCTTCTAAAGTTAAGCATGGGTTGGCTAGGGATATGTTGAGTATGTGTATGGTTAGCTATGGTCTTATATGCGAATGTTGACTTGTATTATATCTCTTGTAGTTGTGAAGTGAAAGTTTTATCAAAAATGTTATGAAATCATATATTCCTTGTAAATGTCTGTTGAAGCATGTTTTTGCATGGTCTCCATACTTAGTACTTAATGGTGCTAACCCCTTTCTTTCCCTTTTTGACTAAAGTGTAGGGATTGGGAGATGGTGACATGTCATGGCTAATTGATAGGTTTCTAAGTGTTGACGATGAAGACTTGGTGAGTCCTCATAGATTCGAGGACAACACCCTACATGTTCCTTTTGATGTATTTCTAGTATTGTGTTTAAGTCTTGTGTGGGCTTAGTCCCATTGTTGTATTCAAGTATTAGATGGTTTTGAGACATCATGTATAAAGTCTAGAAAATCTTCCGCTTGCTATTTTTAATGAAATGTCTTCTTTGTATGGAAAGTTTTTAAATTGTTAGTGACTTTTTTGATCTATGCAATGAATGAATGCTAAGGCTTGTATGAGACCTCCGAGAGGTCGAATACGCATGTAACGTCTAGGGAGTGCTCTCGGGTCGATACAAATAGTATGTTTCAAATAGTGCTACACAAGACTAAATCATGAACATACACAACAAGACTCAAATTACTCATTCAAAGATCAATTGTGTATTCAAAGATTCAAGTTATGACACACCATTACCAAAGATTATCATGTTCGCAATACTTTCTACTAATGCAAGTTCAAGCTCAACGAAAGTAACTAAATGCCCTCACACAAATAATGATTCCATATTTACACACACAGGCTAATCAATTTAAGATCAGGAATTAGATGCGACACTCACCGTCAATAAGAGGAACATAATGCATGTTTTCACCCATAGGTTTACCCTTATTTTCCAATCGATCTTCGGTTCGGCTCACTCAAGATCAAAAAGGTCTTTCTAAGGCTTGTAATAGGGCTGAATGCAAATGTATGGTCATTTAGGTTCAGTGACTTTTTCCTCACGAGATGTGGTATTCTCAGAGGCATCCCCTTCTTTTCCTTTATCAATTATTTTTCTAGTGCTTCTAAGTCACCTTTTTATTCACCTCCATGGATTGCTTGGAAACCCAATTTGTTTTGTACTTTTATTCCACAACATTTCTTTTTCATTCTTTTATTTTCTTTTTTTTTTATATGGAGGGTTTCCATTTTTCCGCAACATCATGGGTTAATGGAGACTTTTCTTGAACTTCTTGACTTCCCCTTTTCCTTTTTCACCATACCCCCAACTTAGGCTTTTGGTCTAACTTGGCTATTCACTAAACCACTAATCAGGAGGATTATAGGTAGTGCATCAAGTAAGGTCTAGGGTTTATCAAGGTTCTTTCAAAGAAATGTAAGGCTCAAAGGGTGTTCAAGAAAGTTTCACACGCTCACGGGTAGGCCACTAATGAGGTATATATCAAATTGGCTCACACTCTTCAAAAGATGCCTAAGATAATCTCAAGAGCACACCTTACTATATCAATTAGACTAACCGGGAAAATTCTAGGTTTATTCATGCATGGTTAAAAATAATCTCATCACACAAGACATCGACACTAAAGTAAGACAAGACTACACACTTTTTCTAGTGTGCAATGGTTATCACATGAGAATAAATTTGATACATGGCTAATCACAATGAGATGAAAAGAGTTCACTTCTTGTTTATGCAACTTCATTTGCTCTCGTTGTAGCCGCACATTCTTGTTTGTCCGATTGAGAGCACTATTCAAGTAATTGGTATTTGAGCAAAACCAAAAATCGAATTTGTATGAGAACATCCACTTTCAACATAAGAGGTGGCAAAAATTTTCTTAAAATGAAAATTTTTCAGTAGGGTCAAAATATATTTTTTTAATTAAACCCAAAAGAGAGCCATAAGCTCAAACAATCGCAAAGCAGTTTAAAAAAAAATTAAAACAGACAACCTATATATATACATAAAACATCATTCAAAACAAGCAAACAAGGTGAGCCTCACCCCACCATAAAAGAAATACGTTTGTCCTCAAATGCAAGTAACAAAATATTCAAAATCTATAATAAAGAAAGACAGAGAGGGAGGTAAAGAGAGGATCCTATCTAAGCAGTCGCTCCATCTGTCTGGGAATCAGTCCCCTGAGTATTATCATTCTGACTTTGGTTCTCTGCTTCAGCGAATTAGCCTTAACCATATTATTCAAATCATGAACTGCTCCAAAGGCATGTTCCACATTGATGAACCCTCGGGTCCACGAAGGGACATTAGGGTGAATGGGAATTCTCCTACTGGAACTAGCTTCCTTGATCTTGCTCTTTCCGTTGGTCTTGTTCGGCTTTTCTGCAACTCTGGATTTGGCCATGTCTGCAAAATCTTGAGATAACGTTAGAACGTTTTTGACAAACTAAGCAGAGATATTCAGTTGTAAGTAGATGGTCAGTTTATTCTGCTTGTCGCTGAATACCTTCGATGAGCCACAGTTAGTTCACCGAAGGTCACAGTTCAGAAGGGTTAGGGGTGCAGACAAAGGGCGATTAAGATAACATTCGACGAGTCGCCAAGTGCAATTGGCAATCCCATGCTTCTCACCGAAAGTTACAGCAGCCACAACAAATAAAACATGATAATAAGGGCAAGATGGGACACTTAGGTGAACCACAGAGTGGTTCGGTGAGCGCGTCACAGCTCGCCGAATGACCCAACGTGCCCACTTTTGACCCAACTTCTTGAAATCAGCCCTGCAACCCCTGAAAATACAATTTAAGCACAAATAGCACAAATATGACCAAGACCCATAACATACGAATACCATCCATCACACATTAACCCTACTCGATGCATTAGAAAACAAGGTTTTAATAGTTAAGGTAGTTTAGGCAATGTTATCAAAAGACAAATCGACACACAAACAATTCAATTCAATCAAGGAGGTTCAACAGAATTCATCATAGCATTTTCAAATGAGTACAATTTTGACAACACAATCACGAGGTTTGAGAAACTAACCTTTTGCACTGCTCAAATGGTTATTAAAATGCTAGGAAGAAATGTAATCCAATCCCGCGGACAAATCAACTAACCAAAATACTCCGAAAATGCAAGAAAAATAAAACTAGAGTGCAGGTGTGAGTTTGTGGAGGTGGAAAAGTAATGGAAAAAGAATGAAGTTAGAACTTTTTAAACATTTGGCCGAAAGACCGTCTAGTTCTTGTCCATTCGGTGATATTAGTCCCGATTGCCGAACATCTTGGCGATTCGCAGAGTGCTAACTTATCTCGCCGAGTTTTACAGGACCTTCAGTAGAGATGAAGATCCAAACGGCGGTCTGCATTGGAATCGCCAATATACTCCGCGACTCGCCAATAATTTCGTTCAGTCCTGCCAAGTTTTACATGCCAAATCCCAAACTGGGTGGAATCAAACGGTGGAGTGCGTCGGGGTTGTCGAATCAATCCATAATTTCCCGACCGGAGTTTCCGTTTGCCAATCTATACTACTCATTTAACTTCCACACTTTCACTTGTGCAATCAACACACCATTATTCATCAAAGTAACTTAAAGCAATAAAAAGGGTTTTAGGTTGCCTCCCAAACAACGCCTTATTTAACGTCGTGGCATGACACAAGTTCCATTAGCGAGGTTGGCCTCATTTTTATGAGGCCACCCCTTGTTTGGTGCTGGGTAGAGAAAAGATAGCACTTGGTCCATTTGGCACCCATAGTTACCATTCATGTTCATCTTTCTTGTTTCAATATATAAACAAGCAAAACAAAACTAAAAATAAATTTAGTCAACTACAGCTAAGAAGAACAAAAACTCTAGAAAACAACATCTTCAGGTGACACCACTCCCCGACAGTGGCGCCATTTTGATGCTTATCGTGACCAACGACACTAACCTACAGTTCAAGTGTCTACGATCGTCAATAATATAGTAATCCAACCAAGGGTTGGGGTCGTGTCCAAAGGGAGTGGTAGTGAAAATAGTAGTTATGCTAGAATTTTATTTTAGTTAGCTGTAGTGTGAGTAATTATCGAATAGAAACAAAGTAAATTCAAGTGGGTGACACAAAAGTGTCAAATATCAAAGGGGGGTTTGTCACAAGTAGCTAAAATAACAAAAATAAAGAATAAATCAAGTATGGGGAAAAGTTCTTGGGGTGTGACCGCATTATATATTGATATAAATCGTTGGGTACATGCTTTCAATAGGAAATTTGCAAGATAATAGTGACTCGGCTAAGTTTTAGATGGAAATAAGTTCCCTCCCGGGCAACTTACCCCGTTTCAAATGGGTTCCTCTCGGACACCCACTTGCCGCATGAAGACCAGCGTATGCCTTACCCCACTCACTCTCTTGAGCTGAGTGTTAGGATATGGGACTAGGGTTCACCCACTCGGGCTAAACCTCATGTCGACCCACTCCTTAGGCCATCAGGCTAGTGGTCTTGGTTTCGCGACCTCCTTCTCGGGCAAGCCAAAAACACGTGGGTGGTTTTGTATTTGCAATTACAAACCATTTAGATTAAACCACAATCATTAGGTGAAATCACCATTAAACTACATCTAACCTATCAGCAAGCAAGACCCAACAATAATATCAACACATATTTGCTAAATCACACCCCATGAATGGGGGTTCTTTGCCATACATTAAGAAATAAGCAATTACACCTAAAATGATAAGAAAATCAAATGGGTGTAAGAAATTACACCTTTATTTAAGCAAAGGAACAAGAATAGGGAAGACCTACTTCCAATTTGGGGAAGATGAACTCCCTTCTTCAAGTCTCCTAAAACCCTCTCCAAACTTAAGAGAAAAATATGAACAAGCTAATATTCTAAGTGTATAAACTAAAATAATGTTCGGACCACTAAAAACTAGTAAAGAGCTAGTATTTATAGATTCAGAAATTTGTTCTGTAGCGGGTCATTCGGAGACATTAGTCGGAATCGCCGATTAACTCGGCGATTCACCCTTTTTCTGGTTCATCACCTTTTGTGCTTTGCCTCAGCATGTTTTTGTCCTGGATCATTGGGCGGTATATCCCTATTTTGTGGAACTGTTGGCGACACGTCGACTACTCCTTTCATCACCTTTTTGATCATTTTCCTTCAGGGCTTCGCGTATTGGAACAAAAGGTGGAGTATGTCCCTTCAGTGGCTCACCAAGTGTGATTGGGGAAGCTCAGGCTTCAGTTTCTTCGTTCTTTTCAACCTTTTTGTTCTTTTTTACGCGAAAGTCAATGCTTTCATTCAAACTTCAAATACCTAAAACTTAAGAGTTTTCATCTGATATTGAGATAAAATAAGCATTTGAATATACTATTTCTATTAAAATAAAGCCCTAAATGAGTCCAATTTGTGGACTCATCAACTCCCCCAACTTAAACTTTTGCTTGCGCTCAAGTAAAACTAAAGTTCAACAATTTAAGTAGGATGTTTCAAATAGTGCTACACAAGACTAAATCATGAACAGACACAACAAGACTCAAATTACTCATGCAAAGATCAATTGTGTATTCAAAGATTCAAGTTGTGACACACCATTACCAAAGATTCTAATGCTCGCAATACTTTCTACTAATGCAAGTTCAAACTCAATGAAAGTATCTAAATGCCCTCACACAAAGAATGATTCCATATTCACACATAGAGGCTAATCAATTTAAGATCAGAATCAGATGCAACACTCACACTCAAAAAGAGGAACACAATGCATGTTTTCACCCATAGGTTTGCCCTTATTTTCCAATCGATCATCGGTTCGGCTCACTCAAGATTAAAAAGGTCTTTCTAAGGCTTGTAATGGGGCTGAATGCAAAGATATGGTTATTTAGGCTCAGCGACTTTTTCCTCTTGAGATGTGGTATTCTCAAGGTATCCCCTTAATTTCCTTTATCAATTCTTTTTCTAGTGCTTCTAAGTCATCTTTTTATTCACCTCCATGGATTGCTTGGAAGCCTAATTTCTTTTGTACTTTTATTCAACAACATTTCTTTTTCATTTNAACACTCACACTCAAAAAGAGGAACACAATGCATGCTTTCACCCATAGGTTTGCCCTTATTTTCCAATCGATCATCGATTCGGCTCACTCAAGATTAAAAAGGTCTTTCTAAGGCTTGTAATGGGGCTGAATGCAAAGATATGGTTATTTAGGCTCAACGACTTTTTCCTCTTGAGATGTGGTATTCTCAAGGTATCCCCTTCATTTCCTTTAGCAATTCTTTTTCTAGTGCTTCTAAGTCATCTTTTTATTCACCTCTATGGATTGCTTGGAAGCCCAATTTCTTTTGTACTTTTATTCAACAACATTTCTTTTTCATTTTCTTTTTTACATGGAGGGTTTCCATTTTTCCGCAACACCATGGGTTAAGGGAGGCTTTTCTTGCATTTCTTGACTTCCCCTTTTCCTTTTTCACCATACCCCCCAACTTAGGCTTTTGGCCTAAGTTGGCTATTCACTAAACCACAAATCAAGAGGATTATAGGTTGTGGATCAAGTAAGGTCTAGGGTTTGACAAGGATCTTTCAAAGAAAGGTTAGTCTCAAAAGGTGTTCAAGAGAGTTTCACACGCTCAAGGGTAGGCCACAAAAGAGGTATATGTCAAATTGGTTCACACTCTTCAAAAGTTGTCTAAGATCATCTCAAGAGCACACCTTACTATATCAATCAGAGTAACGGGGAAAATTCTAGGTTTATTCATGCATGGTTCAAAATAAGATTATCACACAAGACATCGACACTAAAGTGAAACAAGACTACACACTTTTGCTAATGTGCAATGGTCATCACACGTGAATCAATTTGATACATGGGAAATCACAACGACATGCGAAAAGTTCACATATTGTTTGTGCTACTTCATTTGGTCTTGTTGTAGCCACACATTCATATTTGTCCAATTGAGAGCACTATTCAAGTAATTGGTATTTGAGCAATACTGAGACTCGAATTTGTACGAGAACAACCACTTTCAACATAAGAGGTGGAGAAAATTTTCAAAAAATAAATTATTTTTGGAAGGATCAAAATCTTTTTATTTCTATTAAATCCAAAAGAGAGCCATAAGCTCAAACAATCGCAAAGCAGTTTTAAAAAAACACAATTAAAAATAGACAACCCAAATATATACAGAAAACATCATTCAAAACAAGCAAACAAGGTGAGCTTCACCCCCCACAAAAGAAATGCATTTGTCCTCAAATGCAAGTAACAAAATATTCAAAATTTAGAATAAAGAAAGATAGAGAGGGAGGTAAAGAGGGGATCCTGTATAAGGAGTTGCTCCATCTGTCTCAGAATCAGTCCCTTGAGTATTATCATTCTAACTTTGGTTCTCTGCTTCAGCTGGTGTAGCAAAATTAGCCTTCACAATATTATCCAAATCATGAGCTACTCCAAAGGCATGTACCACATTGATGAACCCTCGGGTCCACGAAGGGACATTAGGGTTAATGGGAATCCTCCTACTGGCTTTCTTGCCGTTGCTCTTTGCTTTGGTCTTGTTCGGCTTTTTTGCATCTCTCTTGAAATTTTGTGCTCTTATGTGTCGGGGTGGCACGTCTCTTCCAGCAACTTTGGATTTGGCCATGTCTGCAAAATCTTGAGATAACGTTGGAACGTTTTTGACAAATTAAGCAGAGATATTCAGTTGTAGGTAGATGGTCAGTTTATTCTGCTTATCACTGAATACCTTCGGCGAGCCACAGTTAGTTCACCGGAGGTCACAGTTCAGAAGGGTTAGGGGTGCAGACAAAGGGCGATTAAGATAACATTCGGTGAGTCGCCAAGTGCAATTGGGAATCCCATGCTTCTCACTGAAAGTTACACTAGCCACAATAAATAAAACATGATAATAAGGGCAAGATGGGACACTTAGGCGAACCGCGGATTGGTTCGGTGAGCTCGTGACAGCTCGCCGAATGACCCAACATGCCTACTTTTGACCCAACTTCTCGAAATCGGCCTGCAACCCCTGAAAATACAATTTAAGCACAAATAGCACAAATTTGACCAAGACCCATTACATACCAATACCACCCATCACGCATTAAACCTACTCGATGCATTAGAGAATAAGGTTTTAACAGTTAAGGCTTTTCAAGCGAGGTTATCGTAGAAAAATCGACGCATAAACAATTCAATCCAATCAAGGAGGTTCAGCAAATTTCATTATAGCATATGCAAATGAGTACAATTTTGACAACATAATCACAGGGTTTGAGAAACTAACCTTTTGCGCTGCTCAAATGGTTATTGAAACGCTAGAAAGCAATGTAATCCAATCCCGCGCACAAATCAACTAACCAAAATACTCCAAAAGTGCAAGAAAAATAAAACTAGAGTGCAGGTGTGAGTTTGTGAAGGTGGAAAAGTGATGGAAAGAGAATGAATTTAGAACTTTTTAAACCTTTGGCTGAAAGACTGTCCAGTTCTTGTCCATTCGGTGACATTAGTCCCGATCGCCGAACCTCTTGGTGATTCACAGAGTGTTAACTTATCTCGCCGAGTCTTATTGGACCTTCAGTCGAGATGAAGATCCAAACGGTGGTCTGCATCAGAATCACCGATATACTCGGTGACTCCCCAATAATTTTGTTGAGTCCTGCCGAGTTTTACTGACCCAGTCCCAAACTGGGTTGAACCAAACGGTGGAGTGTGTCGGGAATGCCGAACCAATCAGCAATTTGCCAACCGGGCTTTCCATTTGCCAATCTATACTTCTCATTCAACTTCCACACTTTCAGCTGCGCAATCAACGCACCATTATTTCATCAAAGTAACTTAAATCAATAAAAAGAGTTTTTGGTTGCCTCCCAAACTGCGCCTTATTTAATGTCGTGGCACAACACAAGTTCTCACTCAAGTTCCATTAGCGAGGTTGGCCTCATTTTCATGAGGCCACCCGTCTTTTGGCACTGGGAAGAGAAAATATAACACTTGATCCATTTGGCACCCATAGGTACCATTCATGCTCATCTTTGCTATTTCAATATATAAATAAGCAAAACAAAACTAAAAATAAAGTTAGTAAACTACAGCTAAGAAGAACAAAAACTCTAGAAAACTACATCTTCACGTGATACCACTCCCCGGTAGTGGTGCCATTTTGATGCTTATCGTGACCAACGACACTAACCTACGGTTCAAGTGTCTACGATCGTCAATAATATAGTAACCCAACCAAGGGTTAGGGTCGTGTCCCAAGGGAGTGGTAGTGAAAATAGTAGTTAGGCTAGAATTTTGTTTTAGTTAGCTGTAGTATGAGAAATTATTGAATAGAAACAAATTAAATTAAAGTGGGTGACACAAAAGTATCAAATATCAAACAGGGTTTTGTCAAAAGTAGCTAAAACAACAAAAATAAAGAAAGAATCAAGTATAGGGAAAATTCTCGGGGTGTAACCGCAATATATATTGATATAAATCATAAGGCACACTTTCAATAGGAAATTTGCAAGATAATAGTGACTAGGCTAAGCTTTAGATGCAAATAAGTTCCCTCTCGGGCAACTTACCCCGTTTTAAATGGGTTCCTTTCGGATACCCACTTGCCGCATGACGACAAACCTACACCTTACCCCACTCACTCTCTCGAGCTGAGTGTTAGGATATGAGACTAGGGTTCACCCTCTTGGGCTAAAACTCATGTCGACCCACTCCTTAGGCCATCAGTGTAGTGGTCTTGGCTTCACAACCTCCCCCTCAGGCAAGCCGAAAACACATGGGTGGTTTTGGATTTGTAACTACAAACCCTTTAGATTAAACCACAACCACTAGGTGAAATCACCATTAAACTACATCTAACCTATCAACAAGCAAGACCCAATAATAATATCAATACATATTTGCTAAATCACACCCCAAGAATGGGGGTTTTGGCCACACATGAAGAAATAGGCAATTACACCTAAAATGATGACAAAATCTAATGGGTGCAAGAAATTAAACCTAGATTTAAGCAAAGGAAGAAGAATAGAGAAGACCTACTTCCAATTTGGGGAAGATGAACTCCATTCTTGAAGTCTCCCAAAAACCCTCTCCAAATTTGAGAGAAAAATATGAACAAGCTAATATTCTAAGTGTAAAAACTACAATAATGTTCGGACCCCTAAAAACTAGTAAAGAGCTAGTATTTATAGATTCAGAAATTTGTGCTGCAGCGGGTCATTCGGCGACATTAGTCGGTATCGCTGATCAACTCGGTGATTCGCCCTTCTTCTGGTTCATCGCCTTTTGTGCTTTGCCTTCGGCCTATTTGTGTCCTGGATCATTGGGCGGTATATCCTTGCTTTGCAGAACTATTTGGCAACACACCAACTGCTCCTTTCATCGCCTATTTGATCCTCTTCCTTCAGGGCCGCGCGTACTGGAACAAAGGGCGGAGTATGTCTCTTCAGCGACTCACTTGGTGAAGCTCAGGCTTCAGTTTCTTCGTTCTTTTCAGACTTTTTGTTCCTTTTTTAGCGTAAGTCCATGCTTTCACTCAAACTTCAAATACCTAAAACTTAAGAGTTTTCATCAGATATTGAGATAAAATAAGCATTTGAAAACACTATTTCTATTAAAATAAAGCCCTAAATGAGTCCAATTTGTGGACTCATCACTTGTGCGAGTTCAAGCTCGACAAACAATATGTAAATGCCCTCACATGAAAAATGATTCCATATTCACACACAGAGGTTAATCAATTCAAGATCATGGATCAAATGCAGTGCTCACACTCAAAAAAGGGAACACAATGCATGCTTTCACCCATAGGTTTGCCCTTCTTTTCCAATCGACTTTTGATTCGGCTTACTCAAGATCAAAAAGGTCTTTCTAAGGCTTGTAATGGGGTTGAGTATAAAGGTATGGTCATTTAGGCTTAGTTACTTTTTCCTCGTGGGATGCGGCATTCTCAAGACATTCCCTTCTTTTCCTTTATCAATTTTTTTTCTAGTGCTTCTAAGTCACCCTTTCTTATTATCCTCCATGGATTGCTTGATACCCGATTCCCTTCGTACTTTATTCCACATTTCATTTTTTTTGAATTGAATTGAATTAAAGGGTTTCCATTTTTATGCAATACCATGGGTTATGGGGGACTTTTCTTGCACTTATTGACTTCTCCTTTTCCATTTCACCACACCCCATACTTAGGCTTTTGGCCTAAGTTGGCTATTTGCTAAACCACAACTCAAGAGGATTGTAGGTAGTGGTTCAAGTAAGGTCTAGGGTTTATCAAGGTTCTTCCAAAGAAAGGTAAGGCTCGAAAGGTGTTCAAAAGAGTTCCACACACTCACAGGTAGGCCACAAAAGAGCTATATGTCAAATTTGGCTCACACTCATTAAAATTGCCTAAGCTCATTTCAAGAGGACACCTTTCTAAATCAATCAGACTAACAGGGTGAATTCTAGGTTTATTCATGCATGGTTCAAAGCAAGCTAATCACACAAGGCATCGACACTTAAGTCAAACAAGACTACACACTTTCGCTAGTGTGCAACGGTCATTACAAGAGAATCAATTCGATAAATGGCTAATCACAATGAGATGCAAAGAGTTCACATATTGTCTATGCAACTTCATTTGTAGCCATACATTAATGTTCATTCAATTGAGAGCACTATTCAAGTCATCGGTATTGATCGAAATCGAGACTTAAATTCTTGCAAAAGAACAGCCACATTTAACTCATGAGGGTTGGCAAAAATGTGCAAAAAATTCAAATTTTTTTGAAAGGGTCAAAAATCATTTGCAATTAAAAATAAACAGAGCCACGAGATCAAACATCCACAGAAAAGCAGTTATTAACACAATTATAAACAGACAACCTAAATGTATTCAAAACACGAATCATAAATAGTACACAGACGTGTGGGCCTCACCCCACCACAAATAAAAAGCAATTTGTCCTCAAATTCAGGTATTACGGAATTCGAAAGGCAAATAAAGAAATACAAGACATAGAAAGAGGTAAAGAGGGATACTGTCTATGCAGTCTCCCTATTTGTCGGGGCATTCGATGCATTTCCCTGAAGTAAAATCATGGTCCCCGGAGTATTGTTGTTTTAGTCCTCATCGTTTGCCTTTGCCGTGGCCCTTGCAGCAAGATTGGCTACAATAATCTAATCTATCTCCTGAGCTACTCCGAAGGCCCATATTGCATTAACAAAACTTCAAGCCCATGAAGGCACATTAGGGTAGATGGGAATTTGTCTCTTTACTCTAGCTTCATTGGTATATTTCCTTTGACTGGCTAGCTCTGCTTTCTTTTCGACTTTCTTGAACTCTAATGCTCTTATGTGCCTGGGTGGATCATTTATCCTTTCGACTTTTGATCTAGCCATTACTGCAAAGACTTCGAGGATAAGTTAGATAGCACTTCAAACAAGAGAGAAAGGGTATTTCTAGGTGTGGAATTGATTTTCCAAGATAGCTGGCGAAGTATCCTGTTAGGCCAATCGTTGAAAGTGATGTACAACTGATAGAACAGAGCAGATAAAGAGAGAGTAAGGGATCTTCCGGCGAGTCGCCGAATACATTTTGTGAATTAAACTGACCGCCAAAAGTCACAGATTGATCAATACATAGAGTATTCAGTAAAAGCTGGAATTGGGACGTTAGGCGAACCACCGAGCACTTTGCTAATTTTATTCATCTCGCTGATCAGCTCAACATGTCTAGTTTCAACCCATCCTTTAAAATTTCACCCCACAACCCCAGATAGTGCAACTTACGCTTATATAACTTGATTTCAATGAAAACCTAAAGAAACTTCTATTCTCACCGCTTAACAATTCACTTCAAAGCAAAGCTAAGTGGTAGTCCCTCAAATCATGTAGAAAATATCAAGTCTTAATCGATAATAAATACAATCCTAGTGACTCAGAGACTCAACAAAGATTTTCTACTGTCAGTGATTATGTAAATGAGTAAAAAGTCTGATCAAATAACTGAGAAGTTTGATTACCAACCTTTGATGCCGAATTAGATAGTACTGGCTTGCCAGGCAGCAATGTGATCCTAATCCGAGCACAATTTGACACGTAAAATACTCTAAAAGTGCGAGAAATATAATGGCTAAAGTGTGAGTTTGAGTTTGTGTAAAGGGACAAAGTGAATGAAATGGAGCTTTTAAACTTGTGGCTTGTGACCGTCCAATTTCTGCTCATTCGGCGATGTTAGTCGATCTCGCTTAATCACTTGGTGAAACATCGAATATCTAATGCCCTCGCCAAATATAACACAGTTTTTCAGTTCAGGTGAGCAGTGCATTGGCAGTCTTTATCGAGATAGCCAATTGGATTGGCGATGCACTGACAAAATTTATATTCCGCCGAGTTCAGACTCAACCTTTAAGATGTATTGCGTCAAATGGTGGGAATAATTGGGTGCGCCGAACTCATTGGCGATCCGCCAAACTGATATGTTGCTCGCCTCCATACATCTTTTCCAGCACTTTCCTTACTCAATTTGTACAAACAACACACTATTATTTTATCAAGATAACAAAAAATAATGAGTAAATGGTTTTGGGTTACCTCCCAAACAACGCCTTAGTTAACGTAGCGGCACGAGCAAGTTAACCTTTAGACCTCACTCTTTGGGTTAGCCATAGTGTCACTAGGCAAACCCCCTTGTTGTCTCGGATTGAGATGAGACAAGATATGACCCATTTGGGTCTCTAACTATTTGATTGAAACTGAATAAGAGGTGGCAGTCTAGCTGAGGGTAGACACGTCTTCTTTCATGCCTTTTAGCATTTTTTCTGACACTTCAACTTTGTTTAGGATACGCTAGAGCATATCCTCATACCTACCACTTTCCGAATCCTTGGGCTTCTGACGCTCGTGGGGAGGCACGTATCTATCCTTCTCCCCATCCTTCTAATTTGGATTATGATACCTCCATTCACGATCTCGATCCTTCCAGCCTTCATCTCTGATCCATCCTTGATTACCACCTTGCCTTGGGTAGTTTGAATGGTATCCCCCACCTTGGTTAGCTAGGAAATCAACTTCCTCGTTATACATGGCTTCAAACTTCATCTCCTCAGGATTCGCACCCCCGACACCCACAACATTAACACCACGGGCACCAACCCCCATGACATTTTTAGATAAAATGTGAAGCTGCGTCCTTTTTGTGCTATTCCTAGGGCGGGAAGAAGATAAGAAAATGCCATGATCCTGGCCATATTTTGGTCTCTCTCATTATCATTTTCAACCTGCTTCTTGTATAGCTGAAATGTGACCGGTGAGACCTGATCTTCGCGAGTGTACCACGCCCTGTTCATGGTTGTCATCCCATCGATAAGTTGACCTGCTACTGCGTATGGTTGCTGCATTAAGCCTCCGGGCGAGAGTTGGTCAGCTACACCTTTGTTCACCAAGTCTAGACTCCAGTAAAAGTATTGAAAGAGCACATTATCAGGTAGACCATGGGTCGTGAAATGTAGCACCAATTTCTTAAACCGGAGCCAAGTTTCGTGAAGAGGCTATCCATTTAGACGCTTGAAGATTTGGATGTTATCCCGAATAGTCAACATCTTCGAGGGAGGGAAAAATCGCATATTAAATGTGGTGACCAGATCCTCCCATGAAGTGATTGAATTTTGTGATAATTCAACTAGCCATTTGCAAGCTTCCCCCCATCAATGAGAAAGGGAATAGTCTTAATCCAACTGATTTCTGAGAGATGTTCCTGAACGAGAAAGGTCCACACACGTCCTCGATATTTAGAAGATGCTCATGTGGGTCCTCATGAACCAATCCACTGAAAAGTCCTTTTAGTTGCAAAAGTTTCAACATGGTGCTTGTTATGTGGAACACCGCATTTCCCTCTGTTGGAGGTCGATGGATGGATCTGACACCTCCCATGAGATGTAGATCATTGATGTTTGGTTCTTGGACATCGTTGAGGTTACCAATGTCATCCTGATGGCCTACTTGACTCCCGTTACTACTGTTAACACTCATGTTTTCTGAAATATTTACACAATCAACAGAACAAAACTAAAAATTAAATTAGTGAACTACAACTAAGAAGAACAAAAATTCTACTAATCTAAAAATTCTCAAATAACACCACTCCCCGGCAGCGGCGCCATTTTGATACTTATCGTGACCAACGACACTAACCTACGGTATGAGTGTCTACGATCGTCAATAGTATAGTAACTCAACTAAAGGTTGGGGTCGTGTCCTAAGGGAGTGGTTTTGAGAATTGATAGAAAAATAAAATTAAGCTCTAACTAGTCGTAGCTAAAGATATTAAAGAGTAAAAACATAATGAATAAAAGGGGGTGACACAAAAGTGTCAAATAACGATTTGGAGGCTTTGTCACAATTAGTAAAAGTAGTGCAACGCTCAAATATGCTATCGTAGATCAAATCAAATTGAACTCCAACTCTTTCACGATTCACAATGAAAATAATGTGATGACCTTCGACAATCGTATAGTACCTGATTCCAGAGAAGAAAAAAAGGAAATGTTAGTTTTCAAGCTTCCCTGAAATACCTGTCTTTTTATTCAAATAAAAACTACACCCAATAGCAATCTCAAGTATCGAATACTTCAAACGAATATGCAGTACATTCAATAGTTGCAAGTTTACAAAGCAATTCAAATGCTTTCCATATCTCAAAGATAATTGGTATATACCTGAGAACTCTTGATTAAATTAACAAGTTTCCAAATCGTATCATCTGTGATGGGGTTAAGTACAGCGACAAAAAGGTGCAAAAATCCTATTGTAAGAAGTGTAAAGTAAAAATAATAGCAGAAGCATAAGACCGGTTGCCTACCAGATGCTAGGTAGAAAAGGTTGGCAATCAGAATCTTTAACAACCATTTGACTTGGATGCTCAACGAGGAAACTAGTATGTGTCATAAATATAGTGTTGAGTGAACCATCATTGTCCCACCAATCCTCATCCCTGCAAAAATTAGATGGAACCGAAAGCAGTGAGATGATGAAATTACATATATTGGAATAAAAAATTGTTATTTGGCAGCAAAAAAGCACAGCTATAGCCTTTGTATTTATTAGAGCATCTAACGTTAGGACATCAGTCAATAGTTTAGTCGTATTAGGATCAGTAGTTTAGTCGTATTAGGATTGCATTACTAGTTCAACAATTATTATTTATTTAGATTACTTTAGTTCAGTTCGTTTAGGAGTCTAATTATTTTCCCTGTAACTCTATTTAATACCTTGCTGCCTTCATTAATAAAGATACTCTTTTCAGCACACATTCAGTCTTTATATGGTATCAGGGCTCTTCATGCCCTAACAAGTACGATCATTTTTTTTCTTCTCCTAACACAAATGAACAACAATGACCAATCACAATGGTAACAAAAATGGCAACAATCCCAGAGTTGTTAATGTTGATAACACGATAGGTACCAATATTATCATTCAATTCAATCCTGCATCCCAATTGCCCATCAAACTAATCTGTGGTCAAAACTTTGACACCTGTAAAGCCCAATTTTCCATGCTTATGTATGTCTATAACCTCTTTGGCCATCTCAATGGAATCACTCTGTCCCCTAGTTGCACAATTACCCTCGACACGATTACATCTCCTAATCCTACCCTCTTAACTTGGTTCCGACAAGACCAACTCATCAAGAATTCCCTCATGGCTTCTGTCGAACCCACTATTGCCTCTACTATTGCTTCTGCTGACTCGACTAAATCAGCTTGGAATGCTTTGCATACCACTTATGCGAACAAATCTCAAACCCGAGTCTTCAATTTGCATGATCAGCCTGCCTATGTCACTAAGGACTCTTGCTCCATTACTGAATATCTTCACACTATTTGGTCCTTCTCAAATGAGTTAGCCACTGTTGGTGCTCCTGTTTCCAATCCTCAACTCATTGTCAAAATACTCAGTGGTTTAGGTCTTGAATTTCGTGAGATCTCTGCTGCCATTCGTCCAAGCCATACATCTATATCCTATGAGGAACTGTTTGAAAAGCTACTGGACTTTGAACTCCTTATTCGCCATGAGGATGCTAAGATACTACCTAGTACCATCACTTTTGCAGTTGCTACTCCCACCAAATTCAACTCCAATAATCGCAACAATCGTAGACAAACCAACAACTCTCAACAATGTAGCAAAAATTCGCGTCCAAGCACTCCACCACAATGGCAGTCCAATTCCAATCCAAACGGTGTTACTTCATGTCAACTATGTAACAGAATTGGCTAAACTGCCAATGTTTGCCTCTCAAAGTTTCATAATCACTTTAAAGTGAAAGCCAACTATGCTGTTGGGTTTACGACGTACACCAACCCCTGGATAGTTGACTTAGGAGCAACCCATCACATCACAATAGATCCACACAACCTACAACCATATCGCGGTAACGAGGATGCCTCCGTGGGTGATGGTAACAAAATTCCCATCTCTCACATTGCCTCTACTAAAGTAAATGCATCAAATAATGTTTTTAAACTAATTCACACTCTGTGTGCCCTACCATTAAATGCAAGCTTCTCTATTTCTAAATTATGTCAAGACAATCTTAAGTCTATTGAATTTTCTCCTATTAACTTTGTTGTGAAGGATATGAAAACGCGGAAGCCACTGGTGCATGGTCGGACCAACAATGGACTGTATGAGTGGCCTGTCTCAAATCCCCAAGCTCACATTATCTCCACATCCACTCCTCTCACTACTTGGACATCCTCACTCTAGAGTTCTTAGGTTTATTTTAAATAAATTCTCGCTACCATTTCATGAGCGAGACAAAAAAATTCATTGTAATTNGGACCAACAGTGGACTGTATGAGTGGCCTGTCTCACATCCCCAAGCTCACATTATCTCCACATCCACTCCTCTCACTACTTGGACATCCTCACTCTAGAGTTCTTAGGTTTATTTTAAATAAATTCTCGCTACCATTTCATGAGCGAGACAAAAAAATTCATTGTAATTCTTGTTTATCTAATAAAGCTCATCGATATCCTTTTACCCAACTATCACTGTGTAGCTCTAAACCACTTCAAATTATTTTTAGTGATTTATGGGGGCCATCACCAGTCTTAACTCTTGACAAAAAGTTGTATTATTGTATTTTTGTTGATCAATATATGAAGTACACTTGGCTCTACACACTAACAAAGAAAAGTGAAGATAAAGAGATCTTTCAAAAAATTTATCTTGTGATGGAAAAATATTTTGGCACCAAAATTTTATCATTGTATACTGATGGCGGAGGTGAGTATAACAGTCTAGACTTCTATCTTTCACTTCACGACATTCAACACCTTCCTCCCCACCCTATACACCCCAACAAGTTGCACTTGCAGAATGATGACATCGTCATATCGTCGAAACTACAAGAACACTCTTACATGAGGCGTCCCTCCTACCCCCATTCGGGTCTTTTGCATGTCATCACATTGTCTACCTCATCAATAGTCTTTCAACCTCTCACCTAGATAATCAATCCCCATTCTAAAGATTACTTCAAAAATCACCTGATTATAACTCCTTATGGATTTTTGGTTGTTTATGCTATCCATGGCTTAAACCATACTCCAAAAATAAATTTGAATCCAAATCTACCCCATGTGTCTATCTTGGTTTTTCACTATCCCATCACTGTCACCAGTGTTTTGACCCAATTTCTGCAAAGGTCTACTTGTCCCAAGATGTGCAATTTGTTGAGGATGTATTTCCGTTTAAGACATTGTTCTCCAATACTACCATTAAATCAGCTCACCTAGAATGGGCAAAAATAACAATGCCATGTTCTTTGAACCCCGCACCCAAACTTCCCATAGTTACTGAACTGCCAACTCCACTAGAAATAGCAACAAGCACAACTCAAGATTTCTCATCACCATCTGCTTTGACTCCAGCCCAGTCCGGAAATAACTCAAACTCACAGTCCTTATCCAACAATTCATCAGCAGCGGACGCAACAAATTCACCTCTTGCAGCTCCTCCCTCTCTAGGTACATTTTTATATTCCTCATCTTCAATAATTCCCATTTCCTAGAACCCATCTTCTATATCTACTGCCCAACGTTTAGCACTACCACACCTCCCTACAAACTCACAAACACCGATCCCAGCCAACACACAAAGCAACTTGTCTCTTCTAAGTGTCTATCAA
Source organism: Solanum stenotomum (assembly GCF_019186545.1). Taxonomy (NCBI): domain Eukaryota; kingdom Viridiplantae; phylum Streptophyta; class Magnoliopsida; order Solanales; family Solanaceae; genus Solanum; species Solanum stenotomum. The sequence goes on from NC_064287.1 coordinate 26,563,429, forward strand.
CGTAGAAACACCAACCCATTAACACCCATGGCTCCTCAACTGGCCTGTCATATCCTCGAGTTGGAACTCGCTCCTTCAGCACCTCAATGTCCATCTCCTCCTACCCATGTTGTCACTCGATCCCAAAGCAATATCACAAAACCCAAGAAATTTTTTGATTACCTAGCCAAATTGAACCCCACAATCACAAACACTACTGTCAAACAAGCACAAAAACATCCCGAGTGGCATTATGCAATGAAACATGAATTTGATGCTTTAATTAAAAATGAGACTTGGGAACTTATTCGTCCTAACCCGACTAAAATCATTGTATCCCGCAGGTGGTTTTTCAAGATCCAGAGAAATGTTGATGGGTCAATTGACAGATACAAAGCGTGCCTGGTTGCAAAAGACTTTACTCAAAGGTCGGGCATTGATTTTCATGCCACATTCAGCCTAGTTGTCAAGCCGACCACAGTTAGCATCGTCCTCTCTATGGCACTTCGTCACAACTGGCACGCTCGCCAACTGGATGTTAATAATGCCTTTCTCCAAGGTAACCTTGAAGAGGAAGTGTACATGGAACAACCTCCGGGGTTTACTAGTGATGACAAACCAATGCATATATGTCGGCTGTGAAAGGTGATCTATTACTTGAAACAGGATCCTTGGGAATGGTACAATGTCCTCATAGGTTATCTTTCATCCATAGGCTTTGTTAAGACAAAATCTGATGCCTCACTACTAGTCAGACATGGTGTAGATGATACATTGTTCATCCTCATCTATGTCGACGATATTATTATCACTGGGAGCAATACTTTTAAGTGTCAATCACGTTATCACTTCCCTTGCTTCTAAGTTCTCTATTAAAGATTTAGGTAATCTTTACTATTTTGTTGGTGTTGAAGTGATACACAGCTCTAACGGTTTAATTCTCACCCAAGAAAATTATGTGAATGAAATTTTAAATGATGAGCTAATGACCGACTGCAAGAGTATTAACACACCAATGAGTGCATCTGAGTTACTCACCTTGTCTAATGGAACTCATTTGACTGATGCTACACGTGATTGCCGAGTATTGGGTAGGCTTCAATATCTATCCTTCACTAGACCTGACATAGCCTATGCAGTCAACAAGCTTTCTTAATTCATGCAAGCACCATCAGACTTGTTCTTCGATACATACGTGGTACCATTCAACTCGGCCTACGCGTTACTCCTATTGATGAATTCAATCTACATGTGTACTTTAATGCAGATTGGGGTGGGGACATCATTGACAGAGTTTCTACATCTGGTTACATCTTGTTTCTTGGTCACAATCTGATTAGCTTGTCCTCAAAAGAAGCAAAATACTATCTCACGCTCCTCCACTGAATCTGAATACAGGGTTGTAACACCCTGAAAACCTAATGACCTAAGCTAGAGCCTAACATGTAGTTTAGTAGCCTAGTGAAGTTAAAACGTAAGGTTAGAGTCCTAAAATAACTTCTCTAGTGTAGTACTAGAGTTTTAGTGCCAAAACATCAAGGTACGACCCCCTAGGACCCCGCAAGGGTCCTTGAAGAGGACCCAAGGGAAGGTCCAAAAGCTGTCAGAAAACAACATAGACCACGTTTGGGCACCTATTAGCCGTGGGTGGAACCATGCTCTGTGGTTAGGTGGCGTGGTTCGAAACTTAGTCTCCCCACGTTGGTCCCCCAATTTCCCCTATCAGACCCAAACTACGACTATACAGTACGTGGCGTCACCCAACCTATGGATCGTAGGTGGGTGTCTTGGGTTGAGACTTAGTCTCCCCAAGCTATCCCTCCAAAACTCCCTCTCTCACCCAAACCACATTCATGCAGTACGGGCCGTGGTCCCATCCACGGTCCGTGGATGGGGTCCGTGGATCCCAACCTGCAAAAGTTGCTTTGGGGTTCGACCATAGGGAGGGTAATTTCATAAATTCCTTTTTAATTAATTAATGGTAGGGGCGGTTATTATTAATTATTTCAAGTACATTAAAGTACTTTTAACTCTCATAACTCACAAACTCGAAACATAAATACCTCTCCACTCTCAAAAGATTCTCCCTCTAGACTCATTTGAAGAACAAAGAAGAAGGTCAAGATTAGGGTTCAAGCTCCAAGAATTTCACTCCAATTTCGTCGAAAACACCAATAAAGGTATGGGAACTGATGCTTATCATGACCAACGACACTAACCTACGGTATGAGTGTCTATGATCGTCGATAGTATAGTAACCCAACTAATGGTTGGGGTCATGTCCCAAGGGAGTGGTTTGAGGATTGATAGAAAAATAAAATTAAGCTCTAACTAGTCGAAGCTAAAGACATTAACGATTAGAAACATAGTAAATTAAAGGGGTCGACACAAAAGTGTCAAATATCGATGGGGGGTTTTGTCACGAGTAATAAATAGCAAAAATTAACAAGAAAATCAAGTATGGGGGAATGTTCTTGGGGTGTGACCGCAAAACAAGTTGAGATAAATCGTTGGGTACATGCTTTCAATAGGAAATTTGCAAGATAATAGTGACTAGGCTAAGCTTTAGATGGATATAAGTTCCCTCTCGGGAACTTACCCCATTTCAAATGGGTTCCTCTCGAACACCCATTTGCCGCATAAAGACCAGCCTACGCCTTACCCCACTCACTCTCTCGAGTTAAGTGTTAGGATATGGGACTAGGGATCACCCTCTCGTGATAAACCTAATGTCGACCCACTCCTTAGGCCATTAGTTTAATGGTCTTGGTTTCGCGACCTCCCTCTCGGGCAAGCCAAAAACACATGGGTGGTTTTGTATTTGCAACTACGAACCCATTAAATTAAACCACAACCACTAGGTGAAATCACCATTAAAATACATCTACCCTAGCAGCAAGCAAGACCCAACAACAATATCAACACATATTTGCTAAATCACACCCTAATAATGGGGTTTTTAGCCACACATCAAGAAATAACAAAATACACCTAAAATGATATTAAAACGAAATGGGTATAAGAAATCAAACCTTGATTTAAGCAAAGGAAGAAGAATGTATAAGACCCACTTCCAAATTAGGGAAGATGAAATCATTTTCTCTTCAAGTTTCCGACAAAACCCTCTCTTAACTTGAGAGAAAATATGTAAAAACGTACTATTCTATTATGAAAATAATAATAATGGTTTAGAACTTATCAAAATTAATAACAAGTTTAGTATTTATAGACTTCAGAAAATAGCGCTGGCGGATTTTTTCAGTGAAGTTAGTCGATGTCGCTGAATGACTCAGCGACTCGCCCTTCTTCTGTTTCATCGCCGTTTCATGCTTCCCTTCATCATCTTCATGTTCTGGATCATTTGACGGTATAGTACTGCTTCGCGGAAATGTTCGGTGAAGCGCTGATTGCTCATTTTATCAGCTTTTTGATCCTTCTCCTTCAGGGCTTCGCATACTGGAACAAAGGGCGCAGTGAATCCCTTCGGTGTATTACCAAGTGTGCTTGGCGATGCTCAAGCTTCAGCTTCTTCATTCTTTTCAGCCTTTTTGTTTCTTTCTGCGTCTAAGTTTCCATGCTTCCACCAAACTTAAAACACCTAAAACTTAAGAGTTTTCATCAGCTATTGAGACAAAATAAGCATTCGGGGACACTATTTCTACCAAAATAAAGCGCTAAATGAGTCCAATTTGTGGACTCATCAAAACGCCCAACTTAAACTTTTGCTTGTTCTCAAGCAAACTCAAGTTCAGCCGTTCGAAAAGGTTGTCTCAAACAGTGCTACACAAGACTCAATCATGAACATACACAACAAGATTCAAATTACATATTCAAAGATCAACTGTGCACTCAAAGATTCAAGTTGTGACACACCATTACCAGAGATTCTCATGCTCGCAATACTTGCTACTTGTGCGAGTTCAAGCTCGACAAAAAGTATCTAAATGCCTTCTCATGAAGAATGATTCCATATTCACACTGAGGTTAATCAATTCAAGATCAGGAATCAGGTGCAAAGCTCACACTCAAAAAAGAGGAACACAATGCATGCTTTCACCCATAGGTTTGCCCTTATTTTCCAATCGACTTTTGATTCGGCTTACTCATGATCAAAAAGGTCTTTCTAAGGCTTGTAATAGGGATGAGTGCAATATGGTCATTTAGGCTCAATGGCTCGTTCCTCGTGGGATTTTCTATTCTCAAGGCATTCCCTTCTCCTCCTTTATCAATTCTTTTTCTAACACTTCTAAATCACCTATTTATTCACCTTGATGTCTTGCTTGGAAACCCGATTTCCTTTGTAAGTTATTCCACATATTATTTTTTTACTAGGAAATTGAAGGGATTTACACTTATGCAATCCCATGGGTTAGGGGGGACTTTTTCTTCCACTTCTTCACTTCTCATTTTCCTTTTTATCACACCCCAACTTAGGCTTTTGGCCTAAGTTGGCTATTCACTAAATCACAAATTAAGAGGATTGTAGGTAGTGGGTCAAGTAATGTATAGGATTCATCAAGGTTCATCCAAAGAAATGTAAGGCTCAAAGGGTATTCAAAAGAGTTTCACACAATCACTGGTAGGCCATAAAAGAGGTATATGTCAAATTTGGTTCACACTCTTTAAAGTTGCCTAAGATCATTTCAAGAGGACACCTTTCTAAATCAATCAGACTAACAGGGTAAATTCTGTGTTTATTCATGCAAGTTTCAAAGCAAGCTAATCACACAAGGCATCGACACTTAAGTCAAACAAGACTACACACTTTCGCTAGTGTGCAACGGCTATTACAAGAGAATCAATTCGATAAATGGCTAATCACAACGAGATGCGAAGAGTTCACATATTGTCTATGTAACTTCATTGGGCCTCGTCATTGCCATACATTCATGTTCGTTCAATTGAGAGCACTATTCAAGTCATCGGTATTGATCGAAACCGAGACCTAAATTCTTGGAAAATAGCCACATTCAACTCACGGGGTGTGGCAAAAATGTGCAAAAAATTTAAAAATTTTCGGAAGCGTCAAAAATCATTTGCAATTAAGAATAAGCGGAGCCACAAGCTCAAACAATTGCAAAGCAGTTTTTAAAACCACAATTAAAAACAGATAACCCAAAGGTACACCAAAACAAGGATCATAAATAACACACAAAAGTGTACGCTTCACCCCACCACAAATAAAAAACATTTTGTCCTCAAATGCAGGTAATTTGGAATCAAAAGGCAAGATGAAGAAAGATTGAGAGGAAGGTGAAGAGGGGATCCTTGTTAATAGGTTGCTCCATCTGTCTAGACATTAATGTTTTGGCTTGCAAAAACCATCCACTTAGTGACGTTGGTCAAGCTGGGTAACTCATTAGGCGGAACGTAGACTGTGGGTTTATCCACCGAAGGTTACAGAACCGCTGCTATACGAGGGTTCCAACGACGAATTCTATCATGGTCGCCAAAATGATCAGCAATTCGCCAATGATTTCCAATTGTTACCGAGTTTTACATACTTTAGATTTTGAATATAGCTTGAGTCAAATGGCGGAATAGAATGGATCGTCGGATTCTTCAGCGATTCACCAACTGGAACTATTGGTCGCCCTTTTACACCTTTTGATCGCCCTCCACACTTTAGTTTATAAAACTAGCACACTATTATTTAATCAATACGCAAAAAAGAAGATAACAAAAGGTTTTGGGTTGCCTCCCAAACAATGGCTTAGTTAACGTCGTGGCACGACGCAGCAACGGCTTCAGGCGTCTTCCAATGTACCTCTTCAACCAATGAAATATCTTGACAATCTCCCAGATACAATTTCAGATATTGACCGTTCACTGTAAATGGAGGTCCTTCCTAATCTTTAAATTCTATGTCACCATTGATGAACACTCGCGTTACTAGAAATGGTCCAGACCATTTGGATTTGAGCTTTCCAGGGAAGAGTCTAAGTCGCGAATTCTATAGCAGAACCCAATTTCCTACCTTAAAGTCTCGCTTGCGTATCCGAGCATCATACCATTTCTTCATCTTCTCTTTATAGATGGCTGAAATTTCATATGACTTGAGTCTAAATTCATCCAGTCCGTTCAGCTGCTCTGCTCTCTCCCTTGAAATTTTTGACCAGTCCAAATTTAAAGGTTTCAATGCCCATAATGCTTTGTGTTCTAACTCAACGGGTAGATGACAAGCCTTACCATAAACCAACTGATATGGAGACATCCCGATAGGTGTTTTGTAAGCAGTCCGATATGCCCATAGGGCATCATCTAGTTTCCTAGACCAATAGATCTATTGACGTTTACTGTCTTGGCCAAGATGCTTTTGATTTCCCTATTTGACACTTCGACCTGGCCACTTGCTTGGGGATGATATGGGGTTGCCACTTTGTGTTTCTCCCCATATTTACTCAGTGCCATTGAGAACCAGTTATTGCAAAAGTAGGATCCCCCATCGCTTATGATTGCTCTCGGAGTGCCAAATCCAGCGATGATGTAGTGTTTCAAGAATTGGACGATACTTTTTCCTTCGTTGTTTAGAAGTGTGATGGCTTTCAACCATTTGGAAACATAATCCACATCCACCAAGATATATTTATTTCCAAACAAGCTCACAAATGGGTCCATGAAATCTATACCCCATATATCGAATAACTCAACCTCTAAAATAGGAGTGAGAGGTAATTCGTGTCTTCTAGACACTCTGCCTTGCTGCTGACATTTAGAGCATTTCTTTAAAAACTCATATGCATCCTTGTAGAGTGATGGCCTGTAATATCCACTCTGGAGAACTTTAGCGGCGGTGATGTATGGCACACATGGAGAATTTCTACAACTTCTTCTTTAGGAACACCTTCTGATAACATGGTCAGCACACTCTCATAACAAGTATGGCTCGTCCCAAAAGTACTTTTTTAAAATCGAACATGAATCTTTTATGTTGGTAAAAGGTCAACTCATCCAGCATCAGCCCACACACAATGTAATTTGCAAAATCTGCATACCATGGCGTATGTTTGAGGGATATTGCAAACACCTGTTCATCTGTGAAAGAGTCATCTATGTGAACCTCATGCTCGATATTCTCCCTTGCTTCCAGCCTTGATAAATGGTCAGCCACTTGATTTTTGCACCCTTTTCGATCTTTCACCTAGAAATCAAATTCTTGTAATAGTAGTACCCATCATCTTTCTTTTCCATCAAATAACGGAGTGCAACATGATCAATGTGTACAATTACTTTGGTGCCTAGCAAGTACGCCCTGAATTTTTCAAATGCATAGACTACTGCAAGCAATTCTTGTTCGGTGACCGTATAATTTTGCTAGGCACTATTTAGAATCTTGCTTGCATAGTAGATTGGGTGAAACATTTTGTTGCGCTTCTTCCCCAACACAACCCCTAGTGCCATACCGCTGGCATCACACATTAACTCAAAATATTCAGACCAATTAGGGATGATGATGATCGTGGTGGATATTAGCTTCTCTTTCAATCACTGAAATGCAGCCATGCAAGCATCATTAAAGTGGAATTTCACTTCCTTCTCTAGGAGTTTGCATAATGGGAGTGCAATCTTTGAGAAGCCTTTGATGAACCTTTAATAAAATCCTGTGTGCCCTAAAAAGCTGCGAACACCCTTTACTGAAATCAGCGGGGGTAATTTCTCAATGACTTCAATCTTTGCGTTGTCAACCTCCAGCCCCTTTTGCGATACCTTATGCCCAAGAACAATACCTTCTTTTACCATAAAGTAACATATCTCCCAATTCAGAACCAGATTCATTTCGACGCATCTTTGGAGTACCTGTCCTAAGTAAGTCAAACATTACTCAAATGTATCCCCTACGACTGAGAAGTCTTCCATGAACACCTCCATAGAATTTTTTGCCATGTCTGCAAAAATAGATAGCACGCAACACTGAATGTTGCTGGGGCATTACATAGCCCGAATGACATCCTTTTGAATAGGAAAGTTCCATAAGGGCAAGTAAAAGTAGTTTTCTCTTGATCTTCCAGCGCAATAGAGATTTGATTGTAGCCGGAGTATCCATATAAAAAATAGTACCATCCTCTTTCTGATAACCGGTCAAGCATCTTCTCCATAAAAGGCATTGGAAAATGGTCTTTCTCGGTCCATGAGTTAAGCTTTCGATAGTCCATGCATACTCTCCACCAGTCACTGGTCTTGTTGGCACAAGTTCTCCTTTTGTATTCGAGACTACGGTTATTCCTCCCTTTTTCGGGTCACATTGCACCGAACTTACCCACTTACTATCTGTAATAAGGTATATCACCCCTGCATCTAGCCACTTGATGATTTCCCTTTTGATCACCTCTTGCATTGGAGGGTTTAATCTCCATTGATGTTCCACACTAGGCTTGCTATCCTTGTCGGGCCGGATATTGTGAGTGCATATGCCAGGAGGAATTCCTACTATATCGGCTATTGTCCATCCAATAGCTTTTATGTTCTTCTGCAGTACTTCAATGAGCAATTTCACTTGCCTTTCAAGTAGATTGGTGACAATGATTATCGGTAGAGTATTATTGGCTCCTAAGAAGGCATATTTGTGATGAGAGGGTTGGACGTTTAACTGCAAATTCGGTGGTTCTTCTGTTAATTGTTTAGCAGGGGGACTTTCTCTGTTTTTTAGATCGATATCCAATTTGATTGGATTCCTTGAATATGCTCCTAATCATGATAAATAAGCTACCACTTCCTTGTAACCCTGAACTTTGGATTCATCATAATTAGCAAGCACAGATTCAAGGGGCTCATTATTGTGCATTAAATGACTCACACTTGCCATTGTCTTATCTATCACATCCTTAGTGGACACCACATAGATGTTACTTGTTTGCTTCATGGACTTACAAATATTTAAGGTCACCTCATCATCATTCACATAGAACTTTAATTTACCGCTTTCAACATCCACCAGTGCTCTTCCTGTAGCTAAGAAAGGCCTTCCCAAAATAATGGGAATTTCAACATCGATCTCACAGTCTAAAATCACAAAATCAGCCGAAAAAATGAACCGATCCAGTTTTACTAATATGTCATAGAGTATTCTGACTGGGTGCTTGATTGATCGATCAGCCAAGAGGAGTCTGATTGTGGTTGGGTTTGGTTCACCCAAACCAAGTTTCTTGTATATTGCATAGGGCATAAAGTTGATACTTGCCCCTAAGTCATACAAGGCTTTAGCAAATTGGAGCATGCCAATTGTGCATGAGATTTTGAATGGTCCAAGATCTTCTATCTTAGTGATTAAATCATTTTTCATAATTGCACTGCAGCTATGGGGCACCTCTAGCGTTTCATATTCCAAGCTTCTTTTCTTTGTAGCCAGTTCTTTCATGAATTTGGCGTATATCGGCATTTCCAGCAATGCTTCTACCAGAGGAAGGTTGATTGATAAAATCTTAAATACTGACTAATTTTTTTTGAAGTTCTCATCTTCATTTTTCTTTTACAAATGTTGGGGGAAATTGTGGAGGTAACTTGCGTAAGGGATGTATGACTTTTGGAAGTTGAACTTTTTGATCTGCTTCCTCCTGTGGTTCTTTAGTAAAGCCTTGTTGAATAAGCAAATCTTGTTCCTCCACTCCTTGATTCTCTTCATGTTTTTGAGTATCCTCATCTTCCATCATATCCCCTATCACCACCTTACCGCTACTATTAACCACAACCAGCTCTCTTTCAATATGGTCCATGGGTGTTGTGGATGTTAATTGAGCTGATAACAGACTCAATCTACCTTCCAACATTTTGATGGCATCCGTATGAGAATTTACTTTGTTGTTCAATGATGAAAATTCATCTTTCATTCCTTTTCGCAGATCATCGGAGCCCTCAAATTTGTCGAGTATGTGTGATAACAACTCATTTACCCGAGGACTACTTGCACTCCCTTTAGATTTCCAGCTTTCACTCAAGTGAATATGGTCCTCCTCCTAACCATCCTGCTCAGCCCAATCTTGCCAATATCTCCCTGGTCCTTCACTTCTATAATAGCTCCAACCTTGATTCCCACCCCGCGGTTGATAGCGTGTGTGGAAACCCTCATCGTATCATCAGGAGTTCCAACCTTGATTCTCTCCCGGTCTTGAGTAACCGGAAGAAGAACCCTTTTCAACTCGAAACAACTCACGTGACCCCTTCATATGTTCTTGTAGCATTTCCATTTGAGATAACATCTTCTTGATGTTTTCTCCCTTTTCCCTTTCTTTTTCAATCTATTCTTGCGTTAATCGGAAGCATAGTAGGGAGACTTGATCCTCTTTGGTATACCATGCTTGGTTTACTTTAGTCATACCATCTAGGAGAAATGAGTCTACTTCAAATTATTGTAACATTATTGCTCCTTGCACCAATTGATCAGCTATTCTTTATTCATCGAATCCAGACTACGGTAGAAGTATTGGAGCATCAACTCACCTGGTAGCCCATGCGTTGGGCACTTACGCAAAGATCTTTTGAACGTTGTCTATGACTCGTGAATTGGTCCACCCTCCTGTTGCTTGAAATTCTGGTTATCGTCCCTCAGCTTCATCATTCTTGATAGAGGAAAGAATCTTTCGTGAAATGCCATAACCAACTCCTCCCACGATCTGATGGAGTTGTTCGGGCGCTCACTTAACCATTTAGTGGCTCCCCGAGTTAACAAAAATGGAAATAAGCGAAACCTTATGGATTCTTGAGATAGGTTCTTGAATGATAAAGGGGTGCACATTTCCACAAAGCTTCTTACATGATCGTGCAGATCTTCATGCTCCAACCCTCCAATAAACCTCTCGAATGTATGAGTTGGAGTGTTGCGCTGGTAACTTTCAACATTACATTATCGTCAGCTTGTGGTATGCAAGTTTCACCTATCTCGCCCATGCCGGTAGGATGATAAAACCAATTAGCATCATTGATGTCGTCTCGATGAAAAGCACCATCTGCTGAGTGGCCCGCTTGGCAGCTATTGTCCCCGTTTGTACTCATATGGCATTTTGTGTCACACAAATACCCAAGACAAAACTGAAAATTAAATTAGTAAATTACAATTAAGAAGAACAAAAAATCTACTAATCTAAAAATTCTCAAATAACAACATTCCTCGGCAGCGGTGCCATTTTGATACTTATCGTGACCAACAACACCAACCTACGGTTTGAGGTCTACATCGATAGTATAGTAACCCAACTAAAGGTTGGGATCGTGTCCCAAGGGAGTGGTTTTGAGAATTGTTAGAAAAATAAAATTAAGCTTTAACTAGTCATAGCTAAAGCCATTAACGAACAAAAACATGGTAAAATAAAGGGGGTGACACAAAAGTGTCAAATAACGATTTAGGGGTTTTGTCAAATTAGTAAAAATAGCAAAAATTAACAAGAAAATCAAGTATGGGGAAATTTCTTGGGGTGTGACCGCAATACAAGTTGAGATAAATAGTTGGGTACATGCTTTTGAAAGGAAATTTGTAAGATAATAGTGACTAGGCTAAGCTTTAAATGGAAATAAGTTCCCTCTCGGACACCCATTTTTCGCATGAAGACCAGCGTACACCTTACCCGACTCACTCTCTTGAGCTGAGTGTTAGGATATGGGACTAGGGCTCACCCTCTCGGGCTGAACCTCAGGTCGACCCACTCTTTAGGTCATCAGTCTAGTAGTCTTGGTTTCACGACCTCCTTCTCGGGCAAGCCAAAAACACATGGGTGACTTTGTATTTGAAACTACATACCCTTTAGATTAAACCAAAACCACTAGGTGAAATCACCATTAAACAACATCTAACCTATCAGCAAGCAAAACCCAACAATAATATTAACATATATTTGCGAAATCACACCCCAAGAATGGGGTTTTTAGCCACACATCAAGAAATTACAAAATATACCTAAAATGATAGTAAAATCAAATGGATATAATAAATTAAACCTTGATTTAGGTAAAGTAAGAAGAATGGAGAAGACANCACTAGGTGAAATCACCATTAAATAACATCTAACCTATCAGCAAGCAAAACCCAACAATAATATTAACATATATTTGCTAAATCACACCCCAAGAATGGGGTTTTTAGCCACACATCAAGAAATAACAAAATATACCTAAAATGATAGTAAAATCAAATGGATATAATAAATTAAACCTTGATTTAGGTAAAGTAAGAAGAATGGAGAAGACACACTTCCAACTTGGGGAAGATGGAATCCTTCTTTCTTCAATCTCCCAAAAACCCACTCCAAACTTGAGAGAAATTTATCCAAAAAGTACTATTCTATCATGGGAATTAAAATAAAAGTTCGACTCCCTAAAATTAATAATAAGTTCGATATTTATAGACTTCAGAAAATAGCGTTGGCAAATCTTTCGACGAAATTAGTCGATGCCGCCGAATGACTCGGCGACTCGCCCTTACTTTGTTTTATCGTTGTTTCATTCTTGCCTTCAGCATCTTCACATTCTGGACCATTGGGCGGTATAGCACTGCATCGCGGAACTATTCGGTGAAGCATCAACTGCTCATTTTATCGCCTTCTTGATCCTTTTCCTTCAAGGCTTCGCATACAGGAACAAAGGGCGGAGTCTGTCCTTTCGGCGAATCACCAAAGGTTCTTGGCGATGCTCATGCGTCAACTTCTTCGTTCTTCTCAGCCTTTTTGCGCCTAAGTGTCCATGCTTCCACTAAAACTTCAAATACCTGAAACTTAAGAGTTTTCATTAGATATTGAGACAAAATAAGCATTCGAGGACACTATTTCTATCAAAATAAAGCCCTAAATGAGTCCAATTTATGGACTCATTATTGTCTCATAAACCACGTCTAGTAGAGTCTTGTTCATGAGTGTGAAGCATGCTACACTTATGAATGATAGGCTATAAGATGTTTAAGAACTTTCTCTTTTGCCATTACTCTTTAGTCGTGCTTAGAGTCTTAACTCTATGAAGTTCTTTATCCTAACCCTTTTCTTGTGATTATAGGCTATGAATACAAGAACGGTTAATGCTAGGAGGGAGGTAGAGGAGAATGTGAATGAGGAGGTTCCCCATCAAGCTCTTCAATAACCTTAAGTTCCTAATGATGAAAGGGCTATGACTAATGTGGTGATAAAGGCGGCCCTCCAAACTTCGACTCAACTCATGACGGTTCTAACTCAAGCCGTCACCACTCAACCCAAGCCATAATGTCCCAAGCTAATCGGCAAGTTGGTCCCCGGGCAAATCCTAATGTGAGCACCATGGCCTCACGTTTAGAGATTTTACTAGGATGAAGCCTCTTATTTTCTTGGGTTCCAAAGGGAATGACGACCCACAAGATAGTGGAGGCTATGTGGGTCACTTCTATTGAGAAAGATGAATTAGCCAGGTATCAATTGAAAGATGTGGCCCAAGTATGGTACACTCTATTTAAGGATAATAGAGTTATAAGATTGGGTCCCATAAGTTGTGAAGTATTCAAGAAAACTTCCTCAATAGGTTATTTCCTCGTGAGAAGAAGGAAGCCAAAGTTGAGGAGTTCATCAACCTTCACCAAGGAGGTATGAGTGTCCAAGAATACTCCTTGAAATTCACTAAGTTGTCCAAATATGCTCTATCTTTGGTTTCTAATCCAAAGGATGAGGTGGGTCGATTCGTGATCGATGTGTCAGATGCCATTAAAGAAGAATGTCGTGTGGTAATGCTCCATGACAACATGGATATCTCACGGTTGATGGTGTATGCTCAAAAATTTGAGGAGACAAGGCTTAGGAAGAGGAATTGAGAGGTAAAGAGGGAAAGGACCGAGAATGAAAATTCTTCTAAGGGTAAGTTCAAGGGACAAAGTGGACCAAGGTTCAAGAAGAGGTTTTCCAACCAAAGCTCCTCCAATACTCCAAGGCTCCACAAATATAGGGTGTCTAACCCTAAGCCTCAAGGAGGCAATAGGGGTGGATCTTCCATGGAAAGGCCAACATGTGCCAAGTGTGGTAAGACGCGTGAGGGTAAATGTCTTGCTGATATGGGTATGTGCTATGGATGTGGAAAAAGTGGGCATCAATTAAAAGATTGTCCAACCCGTACGGCCAAGGGAAGAGAGGGTAATCAAGACCTCCTAGGGGTTCTAATTTTGATTCTCCCAAGAAGAACCGCTTCTATGCCCTCCAATCCAAAAGTGTTCAAGAGGGTTCTCCGGACGTTGTTACCGGTATGTTACAAGTATTTTCCATTGATGTTTATGCATTATTTGACCCCGGTGCCACTTTATCTTTTGTTACTCCTTTTGTGGCTATGAAATTTGATGTACTCCCCGATGTCTTAGAAGAACCCTTTTCGGTTTCTACCCCGGTAGGTGACTCCGTAGTAGCTAAAAGAGTTTATAGGACTTGTCACATTTCATTGTCTGATAAAGTCACATTGGTTGATTTAGTAGAATTAGATATGTTGGATTTTGATGTCATCTTGGGGATGGATTGGTTACATGCTTTTTTTGCGTCCATTGATTGTAGAACCTGGGTGGTGAAGTTTAAATTTCCTTATGAGCCTACTTTAGATTGGAAAGGGGGAAACTCTATCCCTAGGGGTCGTTTCATTTCATGTCTAAAAGCTTGTAAAATGATCTCAAAGGGGGTGTATGTATCACATTGTTAGGTTATGGACATTGAGTCCGAGACTCCTTCTTTGTAGTCGGTCACCATAGTGAGAGAGTATTCGGAAGTCTTCCCCGATGACTTACCCGGTATTCCTCCTAAACGGGAAATAGACTTCGGCATTGATCTTATGTCGGATACAAAACCCATCTCCATTCCCCCTTACTGGATGGCTCCAGCCGAATTAAAGGAATTGAAGGCACAACTCAAGGATTTACTTGATAAGGGTTTTATCCAACCAAGCATATCTCCATGGGGTGCTCCGGTATTATTTGCGAAAAAAAATGGTCCCTTAGGATGTGTATTGATTACCGCCAATTGAACAAGGTCACTATAAAGAATAAGTATCCACTTCCTAGGATTGATGATTTGTTTGATCAACTCCAAAGGGCTACCTTTTTCTCCAAAATAGATCTCGTTCGGGTTACCATCAACTAAGGGTAAGAAGGTGTGACATTCCCAAGACGGTCTTTAGGACCCAGTACGGTCCCTACGAATTTGTGGTGATGTCTTTTGGGTTAACAAATGCCCTAGCGGCATTCAAGGACCTTATGAATAGGGTGTTTAGACAATATCTTTGTCACGACCCAAGACTAGCCCCTAGATGTGACACGGCGTACTTGACCCCGAAGGGGTCTCATACAAGCCTCTAGCATCATCATTACGTAAGACATAGAAATAATGCAGAAAAATTTAAAACTTTACAATCGAAGTTCAACTTCACTTTTTATAAAAGAAAATCATAGGAAATCTAGACTTTGTCTCATTTAGCATCTAAACATAGGAATATAAAGTTTTGGGACTTAGCCCTTTACATAAATAAAAGTCTCAATATACGAGATACCAAATGAAAGTAAGAAATAGAAAATCCCATCCTCGAACTTGAGGACTCACCACAACTTGGAGATAAGCAACCCAAGTCTTCTTCAAAGGAGAGTGGAAGGCACCTAGCTAGAACCTATACTCATTAGGATGTAGAAGGAAGAAGAGGTTAGTACATACTATGTACTAAGCATGGAAACATGCATAAAATCCTTAAAACATGATAAAAAAGACATTTTATTTGAAAAGAATGCATTTATCAAATTTGGAAACCAACATACATTTCCAATGTCAAAGACAAGCCATTATCACATTTACATTCACAATATGGTAACATCAACACCTTATCAACCCCTAAGGAACACTTGTGCAATGTGTGGTTGGCATCACATAATACCTACCATACCAAGTACTCCTTTGAAGCTACCTTGGTTATACATATCATCTTTGAACCTCATCATAATCAATAGTCATCAACAAGGAACTAGTCATGTACATTACTTGAACATAAGGAAAGTCATTCATATCAACTATCCCTTCAACATACATGGATACATTCAATCTCATCATAACATAAAAGAACCATCCCATAACATCCTACTAAGTCTAGTTGTGCAATGTGGAAGTGAAGTCTCATACCCTCACTCCTACTAAGTAAACACACTAAGAAGTCATAAGTTAGTTCATGTCTCATTCATTATCTTATCATATAGGGAAGAATAGCCATAACCGACATAGACCATGTGAGCTACATGGAATTTGGTATCATGTAACCCCACATCGAAAAAAGGTGTCCTACTTGCCTAAGGTAGAACTAACATGTTTATCCTGAAGGTGGATCCACTAGCTAAAGTCTTATGTTGGCACATAGTTATGGGATAGGGAGATTGCTTCTAGAAACCCACCTTATTGCATTGGCGGAGGGGGTTCCATCTCATGAGTTCACTTGGATGACCCAACCTATTGTATTGGTGGAAGGGCCTTTACCTCATTGTCCATATTCACTCGAAGCTAAGCATTATTTCCCAAATTATGCATAATTAGTCTTAAATTTCATTTACTTGTGTGAAAGAGTGCTCTACCCTTCATTCAATACAATTCATGATAATAGCTCATAGATTCATTAAAGGTGAGAATGTACTTTCAACCTTAGAATCAACATTAGTTTGTAAGTAGAACTTTCACATTACATTGGTAGAGTTTTAATGAGAAATAGACTTTCAATCAACACAATACATCATCATCATCCTAGTCTATTCATGTATCATCAAGTATAAGGGTAAGGGAAGAATAACCTTTCAACAATACCATACTTCACACATTAGTCATAGGAGATTTACTTTCTAAATGAATCAATAGTTTATACACATCTTGCATCCATATGCATAAACCCTAGCAATTTACCCCTTCTTAAAGTCATGAATCATGTCTCACAATTACACCTAAATATACTACAATAGGAATGAATAAAACAAGATTCAATAACTAAATTCACATAGAAACAATTCATAGTAAACAATTCAGAGTAATCATCTTGCATCAATACACCCATCACAATACTTGAAATTGGGGTCAAGGGGGTGTTCATGGGTTCAGGGGGAATTTTACAATAAAAATCACCATTAAACATCAAATCATCCATAATATAATGCAATTAAAATAATGAAATCATTTTTAGGAAGAACCCATGGCTAGAATAGAAACCCTAGTTTTTGAACAATATACCAATTTCGAAATTAGAGTTTGAAGGGTTTCATGGAGAAAAGTGTTCCATGAATCAAGGTCCCTATACCTTAATTGAAGCTTTGCCCACAAATTGGATTTGAGATGATGGATTATTGAGCCCTAATCTTCAAGTTCTTGGTGTTTTTTAATGGAGGAACCATAGAGAGAGAAATATTGGAGAGAAAAGGGATTTGGGGAAATATTTGGGTGTTTGGGTTTATGACTTAAAACTGGGTGAAATTGACTAAAACAATATACAAACCACCCCCTAAAATACCCAAAACACCCCCACTTAATTGGACTAAAATAGGAAAGGACTTGAATGACCCTCATTATGTTGACCCTGTCCAGGCTCACGAGCCGTGGTGAGGACCATGACTCATGGTGCTTGTCGTGAGGATTGGGACAGTAGCCCCTTCACGGTGGCACAAGGCTCACACACCCAACACATCACCACGAGGAGCTCTACGAGCCGTGGTCCCTCTTGTGGTCCTTGAGGCAGTGGCCTTGCCACTTGGGACCATTGGCTATTTACCTAAGTCAACTTTACGAGCACCTCCCATGGCCGTAGTGATAACCATGGACCGTGGTGATGGCCATGAAGTTTGAGGCAGTAGCTAAGCTACATGGAGCCCCAAAGCTCACTTGCCCAAATCAACCTCACGAGGCCTCCCATGAGCCGTGGTGATGGCTGTGGAGGTTGAGGCAGTATCTAGTGAAATGGTGGCCACATTTTTCATGGCCAAGGCATTTTCATGATCCCCCTTCACGAGCTATGATGAGGACCACGAATCGTGGTCCCTTTCGTGAAGGGTGAGGCAGTGTGCTAAAGGCTAGGGGCTGCTTTGGCCTTGGCTTGGCCCCTTTGCATTGCACCTGCCTCATGACCTTGACCCTTATAACTCATATTCAAGACGTTAATCCTCACGTTTAGGCTCTAGTTTAACTTACAATTTTCCATAGTGTTACAATCTTGATTCGTTTGTGATTGTCTTTATTGATGATATTTTGATCTATTCGAGGAGTGAAGGTGAACATAATGACCATTTGAGTCTGGTATTGGAAGTCCTTAAAGACCACCGACTATATGCTAAGTTTAGTAAGTGTGAGTTTTGGCCAAGGTCGGTTGCTTTTCTTGGGAATATTGTGTCAGGCATGGGAATAGAGGTTGACCCTAAGAAGATGCACGTGGTCAAGAGTTGGCCTAGACCCCTAAAGTCCCACTGATATTAGAAGCTTTTTGGATTTGGCCGAGTATTATAGGAGAATTTTTTAGGGCTTCTCATCCATCACTTCTCCATTAACGGCCTTGACCCAAAATAAGTCCAAATTTGAGTGTACAGAGGCTTGTGAGAAAAACTTCAAAGAATTGAACGATAGACTCACCTCCGCTCCGGTGTTGACCTTACCGGAGGGTACCGATGGATTCATAGTATATTGTGATGCTTCGAGAGTAAGTTTTGGGTGTGTTCTCATGCAACACGGTAAGGTGATTTCATATGCTTCAAGGCAACCCAAGATTCATGAAAAAAATTACCTGATCCATGACCTCGAACTAGTGACTATGGTATTTGCCTTGAAATATGGATACATTATCTCTATGGGGTGCATGTAGATGTTTTAACGACCACAAGAGTCTTCAATATGTATTTAGCAAAAAAGACTTGAATCTCCGACAAAGGAGATGGTTATAGCTTTTTAAAGATTATAGCATGAGTGTACTATACCACCCCAAAAAAGCTAATGTGGTTGCGGATGCCCTAAGTAGACTGTCCATACGTAGTGTAGCTCATGTAGAAAATGAGAAGAAGGAATTGGTTTGTGATGTGCATAGATTGGCCTGGTTAGGAGAAATCCAACTAATGGATACCACCGAGGGTGGACTTGTGGTTCAACATAGTTCTAAATCATCCTTTGTAGTTGATGTGAAGTCTAAGCAACATCTTGATCCTATATTGATGGAGTTGAAAGAATCGGTACTCAACAAGTCCGTTGAGGTTTTCTCCCAAGGGGGAGATAGGGTGCTTAGGTACCAAGGTAGATTGTGTGTTCCGAATGCTGATGGTTTGACGGAGAAAATTTTAGAAGAGGCTCATGGTTCACGATATTCTAATAATTCGGGAGCCACCAAGATGTACTGTGATCTACGGGAAGTCAATTGGTGGAATGGAATGAAAAAGGATATAGCGGACTTTGTGGTCAATTGTCCTAACTGTCAACAAGTCAAGGACGAACACCAAAAACTGGGAGGTTTGTTCCAAGATATAAATATTCCCACTTGGAAGTGGGAGGAGGTGAATATGGACTTTGTTGTGGGTTAGCCTCGTACTCGAAGGTAATATGATTCTATTTGGGTCATGGTTGATAGATGACGAAATCAGCCTATTTAATTCCCGTCACGGAGGTAGTTAAGTTACATGGGGTTCCTTTGTCTATCTTATCATATCGAGGTACTCAATTTACTTCAAATTTTTGGAAGGCGTTTCAACAAGGACTCGGCACCAATGTTAAACTTAGTACCGCTTTCTACCCTCAAATGGATTGTCAAGTGGAACAAACCATTCAAACCTTAGAGGACATGTTGAGGGCGTGTGTTATCGATTTCAAGGGTAATTGGGACGACCATATCCCAATGATCAAATTTGCCTACAACAATAGCTACCACTCAAGCATTGCCATGGCTCCATTTGAAGCACTTTATGGTAGGAGGTGTAGATCTCGAGTGGGTTGGTTTGAAGTAGGTGAGTTTGCTCTAATTGGTCCCGAACTAGTCTATGATGCCATTGAAAAAGTTCAACTCATTAGAGTGAGGTTGAAGACGGCCCAAAGTCGGCAAAAGTCCATGCTGACAATAGAAGAAGGGATCTTGAATTTGAGGTTGGTGATTGGGTCTACTTGAAAATCTCACCTATGAAAGGTGTGATGAGATTTTGCAAGAAGGGGAAACTTAGTCCCCGATATGTGGGTCCATACCAAATCTTAAAGCGTATTGGGAAAGTTGCATATGAAGTGGACTTGCCAAATGAGTTGCCTCAAATTCACCCGGTGTTTCATGTTTCGATGCTCAAAAAGTGCATTGGTGATTTGGTATCCATCCTTCCTTTAGAGGGTTTAGGAATTAATGAGAACCTTTCATATGAAGAAGTTTCGATTGAGATTTTGGATCGGCAAGTGAAGAAGTTGAGAAATAAAGAAGTAGCTTCCATTAAGGTTCTATGGAGGAATTACTTAGTTGAAGATGCTACATGGTAGTCCGAGGCCTATATGAAGTCTCGTTACCCTTTTCTTTTTCCTTCTACTCCTAGTCAAACTTGAGGTAAGTAATTCCTCTTAAGTTTTATGTGTTTTAGAATTCATGTGTGTTGAGTGAGGTTTTCATGATTTCCCTATGTTGTGCATGTTCTTGTAAGAATTCATGTTAAAGTATAAATGGAGTTTTCATGATTTATATGTTCCTCATGTTGATTTGCACCTTGTATGATGATTGCATTTTTGACTTCATGAGATGAAATGATGAACATGCTTAGTGATATATTGATAAGATGACATATTGGCTCTATAATAATGTGTTGAGCTTACTTGAGTTGGAGAAGGTAGTTCCTCCCATGTTTATGTGAATTGATGAGTTCCATGCATATTGGATTAGTAGATGGAGTTCCTGCTTTCTAGTATTGCATTGTCCATGTTGTGAAGGGGAGTTGAAATTTCCTCCTTTGAAATTGAGCATGATGTGATTATTGCATTTTTAGTATTTTGCACATTTTTATGTTCCATGCATGATGGGCTGCTAGTCTACTATTTCTAACTTAGTTTGGTGTTTTGGTCATCATCCGGGGACAAATTTTCCCAAGAGGGAGATAATGTAACACCCCGGAAACCTAATGACCTAAGCTAGAGCCTAACACGTAGTCTTGTAGCCTAGTGAAGTTAAAATGTAAGGTTAGAGTCCTAAAATAACTTCCCTAATGTAGTACTAGGGTTTTAGAGCCAAAATATCAAGGCACGACCCTCTAGGACCCCCCAAGTGTCCTTGAGGAGGACCCAAGGGAAGGTCTAAAAGCTGTCAAAAAATAGCATGGACCACGTTTGGGCACCCACGAGCCGTGGGTAGAACAACGCCTCGTGGTTAGGAGGTGTGGTTCGAGACTTAGTCTCCCCACGTTGGTCCCTTAATTTCCCCTCTCAGACCCAAAGCACGACTATACAGTACGTGGCGTCCCCCAACCTACGGACCATAGGTGGGTGTCGTGGGTTGAGACTTAGTCTCCCCAAGTTGTCCCTCCAAAACTCCCTCTCTGACCCAAACCACACCCATGCAGGACGGGTCGTGGTCCCATCCACGATCCGTGGATCCCAACTTGCAAAAGCTAGTTTGGGGTTTGGCTATAAGGAGGGTAATTTTGGAAATTCCTTTTTAATTAATTAAGGGTAGGGGCGATTATTATTAATTATTTCAAGTATATTAAAGTAATTTTAACTATTGAACAACCCTTTTAACTCTCATAATTCACAAACTCAAAACATAACTACCTCTCCACTCTCAAAAGATTCTCTCTCTAGACTCCATTGAAGAACAAAGAAGAAGGTCAAGATTATGGTTCAAGATCCAAAATTTTCACTCCAATTTCGTGGGAAACATCAATTAAGGTATGAGAACCTTGATTCATGGAACACTTTTCTCCATGAAGCCCTTTAACTCTTGATTTTGAAATTGGTTATAACTTGTTCAAACACTAGGGTTTTCATTCTAGCCATGGGTTCTTCCTAAAAATGATTTTATTATGTTAATTGCATTATATTATGGATGATTTGATGTTTATTGGTGATTTTTGTTGTAAAATTCCCCATGAACCCATGAACTATCCCATGACCCCAATTTCATGAATTGTGATGGGTGTATTGATGCATGATGACTACCATGAATTGTTCCTATCTTAATATAGTTATTAAATCTTGTTTTATTCATGCTTAAAGTGGTATTTCTAAGTGTCATTGTGAGACTTGGTTCATGACCCTTGAAGGGGGTAAATTGTGAAGGTTGGTTCATGATTGATGGAAGTTGTATGTGAACTTATAATTCACTTGAAAGGTAAATATTCTTATCACCAATTTGTAAATTGAGGTATTGTTGAAAGGCCAATTCTCCCATTACCCTTTACAAATATTCATGTAACACTTGTCTAGGATGGTGATAACATTGTTGTGTTGATTGAAAGGCCATTTCTCATGAAAACACTATGAATGTAATGTGAAAGTTCTACTCACATGTTAATGACGATTCTAAGGTTGAAAGTACATTCTCACATTTAATGAATCTATGAGCTATTTTAATGAATTGTATTGAACGAATGGTAGAGCACTCCTTCACACATGTAAATACAATTTAAGACTAATTATGTATAATTTGGGAAATAATGCTTAGCACCGAGTGTATATGAAAATGAGGTAAAGGCCCTTCCGCCAATGCAAGAGGTTAGGTCATCTAAGTGAACTCATGAGATGGAAGCTCCTCCGCCAATGCAAGAGGTTGGGTTTCTAAAAGCAATAGCCCTTTCCCATAACTATGTGCCAACATAGGACCTTAGCTAGTGGATCCACCTTATAGCTATACATTTAGTTCTACCTTAGGCAAGTAGGACACCTTCATTCGGTGTGGGGTTACACGACACCAGATTCCATGTAGCTCATATGGTCTATGTCGGCTATGGCTACTCTTCCCTATATGATAAGATAATGAATGAGACATGAACTAAAACTATGACTTCTTGGTGAGTTTACTTAGTGGGAGTGGGGGTATGGGACTTCACTTCCACATTGCACAAGTAGACTTAGTAGGATATTATGGGATGGTTCCTTTATGTTATGATGAGATATGCATGTACGCATGTATGTTGAATGGATAGTTGTTATGAATGACTTTCCTTATGTTCAAGTAATGTACATGACTATTGATTATGATGAGGTCTAAAGATGATATGTATGACTAAGGTAGCTTCAAGGGAGTACTTTGTATGGTTGGTATTATGGGATGCCAACCATGCATTGCACAAGTGTTCTTGAGGGGTTTCTAAGGTAATGGATTTACTATGTAATGAGTATAAATGTAATTATGGCTTGTGTTGTACATTGAAAATGCATGTTGCTTTCTAAACTTGACAAATGCATACTTTTCAACTAAAATGTCCTTTTATCAAATTTCAAGGATTTTATGCATGTTTCCATACTTAGTACATATTTATGCTAACCCTTTCTTCCTCTACATTTTTATAAGTGTAGGTTCCGGCTAGGTGACATACACTCTTCTTTCTTGAAGAAGACTTGGATTGCTTATCTCCAAGTAGCGGTGAGTCCTCAAGTTCGAGGACGGATTTCCATTTCTTAGTTCCTATTGTACTTCTCTTATATTGAGACTTTTATTGATGTAAAGGGCTAAGTCCCAAAACTTTGTATTATTATGTTTTAGATGATGTATGAGACAATATAGATTCCTATGATTTCTATTATGAAAACTGAAGTTGGACTTCTATTGTAAAAGTTTAAAAATTTTAGCATTATTCTTATGACTTTATGTGAATGATTATGCTAAGGTCTTGTATGCGACCCCTTCAGGGTTAATTATGTTGTGTTACGTCTAGGGGGTACCACTTGGTCGTGACAAGGGTTGTATCTAATGCACTTTCTGAAACCTTATGGGTCACCAATCTCCTAAAAGAGTTGCGCTTTCCAGTACATCAGCTACCCATAATTTATTGTGACAATCTTGGAGCCATATTCTGAAGCAAGAATCTTGTTCTCCATAGCCGTGTGAAGCATCCTGCCGTGGACTTTCACTTTGTTCGCCACTATGTTGACATAAAAAGGGTTCGTGTTGTTCATGTCCATGGGGCCGATCAAATAGCTGACAGTCTCACCAAGGTACTTCCTAAATCTACTTTTGAGTCTAGTTTGTTGAAGTTAGGCTTGGTGACTTATCGCCTAACTTGAGGGGGCGTATTAGAGCAGCTGGCGTTAGGACATTAGTTAGTAGTTTAGTCGTATTAGGATTGCATTACTAGTTCAACAGTTATTATGTATTTAGATTACTTTAGTTTAGTTCATTTTGGATTCTTATTATTTTCCCTATAATTCTATTTAATACCTTGCTACTTTCATTAATAAAAATACTTTTTTCAGCACACATTCAGTCTTTATAGAATGGAGAGGGACATCTGGAGGATGGCGCCACAGACTCATTTGCAGGATTTTGATGAATAGAAGAGGATGTATACCTAGTATGCCAGAAAGGACTATTATACCCATGACTTTGCTGGTACGCTTGGTAGCATAGCTGAAGTAGTACGTGTTAGGAAACGTATGCAAGTGGCAGTTCAACTGGATCAACCCCTGGAGGGTAAGATCTAGAAGTATCTAATCCCCTGAAGCAAATGGACCAGCATTTCCTAAGAGGCAATCAATAAGACCCCCTATTCCAATTTTCTCCAGGATATGTTGAAGCGGTCAAACCCAAAGCTATAATAGTTCTTTAGTCATGGTATGTCGAACCAATAAAAAATTATTACTCCAATGCGGCAAAGTTGAAGCAAAGACACAGGCCTTAAGGACTTCCCATCTGCAGGATTGTAAATGAAATCAGTCAATTTAGTAAAGATTCATGCTTTCCGAAAATAATCATACAACTTTAAAATAAAGGCTGCAAACAGATGACAACAATGTTTTCATAACCAAACAGAGTCTAAAACCTTCATAATATCATTATCTAATATTGATACGATAATTACTAGTTAAATCCACTGAACAAAGCCTAAAGTGGTGTCTGATCATATTATCTAAGTCTCTGAGGTCCCTACTAAAACCAGAAAATGACACCAATAGCACAAGTGATGTAAGTCATGAAGTGGACTGAATGTGAGGTTTGATACACAGGCATCCTCAAGAGAGGGAGTTTCAGGTAACTGGGATCACTAATTGTGACACCCCTCAAAATGAAGTAGGATAAAGTAGAGCCTCACATGGGATTTATGCATTAATAACTTGTTAAAATAATGAAGAATATCCTTTTTAGTCAGTTTTAGAGAGTTTGGAAGTCAAACGTCAAGGGACGGACCAAGACGTTCGAAAACTAGTCTTTTACGTATTGGTGTGTTCTAGTATGTTGTTCATGTTTTTATGTGTTATATGGAGTCTAAAATCAGTGGAGGTGACCCTAGTGTCTTAATAAATGTATTTAGGGTCAAAACAATCGGGTACGACTCCTCGGGACCAACCTAAGGGGCCCCAAGGAGGACCCCAACCCTTGGCCAAACAAGTTGCCAAGGCAGCTTGCAAAATGTGCATAGTGTGAGCATGTCCGCATCGTGGACTAGCTCCACCAAGGGACAAAAGTTTGGTCTGCGTCGCAGACGTGTCGCGGACTCCTCTACCTTGAAATTTAATTTCCAGAAACTTGTGGGAACACCTCCGCGTCGTGGACTTGTTTCCTGACGAAATCTGCGAAAATAAAACTCAAGTTTGACTTGTTTAAAAAGGTCCAACTAAGTGAGGGGTACTTTGGGTACTTTGGGTACTTTGGAAAATTATTATAAATGGTTATTCTACCTATGTTAGGGTGTTTTAAGTGGATAAAACCCCAAGACCTAGAATTAGACCTCATTATCTAAATTGAACTTTCCCTCTCAAATAATCTCTCTCTAGAACTCCATGGAAGGCATCTTTGAAGCTTCACGCTAGGGAATGGGTTCCTACTGATTTCTCTTCTAATTCCTAGGAAATCAATCATAAAGGTATGGGGATTTTATCTTTGATTCTCCTTTCAATCAAAGAGCCAAATCAAAGAGATTTCAGTGTTTTTCAAAAACAATAAATCCCCAATTTCAATTCTAAGCTTGGGTTCTTGCATGAAAGTATTTCAAATGATATTTTATGTTAATATTGACGGTTTTAAGGTCAAAAACTGCATGAACCCTTGCATATCTTGAAACCCTAATTTTGGGTCTAAAGTGGGTTTATTGATTATGAGCTAATAATGTGATATTAATGTGTAGATTGTTATGGGCTATTGATTTATGTATTATTCTATATTGAATTATGAGGAATTGATGGTCAATTGTGTTATATTGGATGTTTGCCTTGAATGGGCAATTGTGACCTAAGGCATATGATGATGATGAAGTTGTGAATAGATTATTGATTCTAGTATTTTATATATATATGTAGTAGATGTTAGAATTGTGAGGTTTGATCCCTTTGAAAGTGGGGAGGTGTTTACTTTATAAGAATGTTGTGATCATGGCCTTTAAGGCAAAGTCGAATGATTATTGTGTTGAGTAATGTTGATTATGTGAAGGTAATGTGATATGATGTGAATTGTGTATGGTCTAAGAGCATGAAAGGTGACCTAGTGAAGAATGAATGAAAAGAATAAGAGTTAATGCTAATGAATGAAAGTTGGGTCTATTGTAAGGATAATCTTATAAAGTACTCCTTTTAAATGAATGGGGTTCCTTGATGAAAGGTTTTCTCATCTTTGAATCCAAGAGCTTCCTTAATGAAAAGGTTTTCTCATCTTTGAATCCAAGAGCTTCCTTAATGAATGTTGGGCTAGGATGGGTGCTCCTTCGTGAGTTGAGATGAGAGTTCTTAGTAGCAATGCTTATCCCTAAATGAATGAATGATGGGCTAGGATGGGTGCTCCTTCGTGATTTGAGATGAGAGTACTTAGTAGCAATCCTTATCCTTAAATAAAATGAATGTCCTACTACGTGGGGGAGTAATGTCTAGCACCGAGAGGATATGAAGATGGGTGGATACTCCTTCGTTAGTTGAGATGTGAGTATTTAGTAGCAACCCTTAAGATGGGTGCCCCTTCGTTAGTTGAGATGTGGGTACTTAGAAGCAATCCTTTTATCCCTTAACTATGTGCCCACATAGGACTAGCAAGTGGTCTCTACCACGTAAAGGCTGAAAGAATGACCCTACCTTAGGCAAATGGGGATCCCTCATCCGGTAAGGGTACTACCGAGATTCCATGTCAAGCTCCATGGTCTATGTCAGTTAAGGCTCTTCCACCACATGAATGAATGAATGAACTAGGCTCTCTTAAGGGTGTACTACTTAGGATAGGTGGTGGAATGGGACATCATCTAGACATTGCACAAGTAGACATTTAAGGGAGATCTTGGTGTGTCTTAGTAATGATAATGAATGAATGAGTCTCTTTGGTCTAATTAATGAAACTGTTGGTCTTTGAGCATGCTAATGTGAATGTAAGTGCTTATGTTGAATTGAATGTATGTGATGATTTAAGTTGAAAGAACGATTTATGTTGAGATGTGTATGGAGCTTGTCTTGTGTAGCCTTAAGGATCACTTGGGTGTGGTATGGAGAGGTAGTATGGGCTGCTTCACCATGTCTTACTTAGGTGAGTCTTGGGATGACATTTGATGAATGTTCTAGTTTTATGAAGTGACTTGTTGGCTTATGTGCTATATGTCTTATGTGATTAATTGGTGAAGGTTGAGGTATGAATGGTAAGTGCACTCTGGGTGACCTTAAGGTGGTGCCTTAGTGTGGGTAATGGTATGGGACGTTGCTCATACATTGCACAAAGGTATTGCTTAGTACGTGTGTTGTACTAACCCCTTTCTTCTATTTTACTACAAGTGTATGTTGTGGTAACTAGGAGGAGATTGTGCTTTGGAGTTGCTTGGATTGCTTCACTCTTCCAAGTCTTTGGTATGTCCTCAAGATTCGAGGACTATGTTTAGAAGTTTCTTAGTCATTGTAATAGACACTTAAGTTTCATTTCAATTTGTAAAGGGTTGTGTCCCTTAGTACATTTTAAGTTCTTTTCTAAGATTGACTAAAGAGACTTAGTAGTTCCGCTTGCGTATTGATGTTTTCAAATGTTCATGACTCTTGAAGTCTTATGGTTTTATTGAATAAAAGTTTTAAATTCTTAGTGATTTTTATGATCTATGCGATGAATGAATGCTAAACCTTGTAGAAGACCTCCGAGAGGTCGAATACGCATGTAACGACTATGGGGTGCTCTCGGGTCGTTACACTAATCCTAGATAATGAGGAGATTAACAAAATGAAGGCTTGCATCCGGTGTTCAATGTAATAATAATATGTCGTCAAGACTTAAAGGTATATTCTTAAATGTGATGGCTTGAGGTAGAGTGTTGACCAGTCAAAAACTCCATGTCCAAAAGATGAGAGTTTGAGAGATGCTGATGTTAAGATGAATGTGTGGCATACCAGAAGAGATAAATTTAGGATTGAAAATATTCGAGCCAAGATGGGAGTGGCCCCCATGGAGGATAAGATCATATCTGTGGCAATTAGATGGTTCAAACATGTGAATAGTAACTGTCTAAATCTCCTCATAAGGAAGTGCGAGAAGATGGTTATAGTGGTCTTGAGAAGGGGAAGAGGTATATTGCTTTCCCATTCCTGTACTTTTAGTTACTTGTTGTTTCTTTAGCCTTGATTATTGTACTGTCTTATTGTTATTTATGCTTGTTGCTATTGCTTCCTCTTACATCTTCGGATCATCCTTTGAGTCGAGGATTTATCGAAAATAGTCCTACCTTAGCTAGGGTAAGCGTAAGGTATATTCTACCCTCCCCAATTTCATTTGTGGAATTACACTTTGTTTGTTGTTATTGTTAGCACAATTGATATATTGAACAGCCAATGAGATATCAACTATATTTGAACTACAGAAAATAAGACTGGTCTAGGGCAGACAAGTGGACAACAAAATAATAACGTAAGAAACCTACTTCATCTATCAAAGTAGGTTCTTGTAGTCCCATTGAATGCTCCAGACAATGTTGTGATGCTTAAGACCCAGTTTTTGCCAGTATTCTCATAACCCTTAAATGCCTACAATCACAATAAGCTTAAAATTAACAACAAAACTCCTTCCAAATCTCAAAATCTATTAATTGATTATAAGCAGACTAACCTTATCAGCTAGCATTTGTTGCAAAACTCGAACAATTTTTGCTCCTGCTGAATGCCCAACAAAATGAATAGGGTGATCTTCATCACATTCTGGATAATGCCTTGCTTGCTTAAAAAGACAGTAGTAAAGGCTAAATTAACCATTCACATATGTTATTGGTATAAATTGTGGTAGAAGAGGTCTATTGGTTCTTGTAACTTATATGGCCAGTAGTTCTTGTAACTCTCATGGTCATTAGTTTCTTGTAACTAATATGACCAATAGTGTCTTGTAACTTATATAACATCTATCACATTTATCTACCCACATTACTACCCCTCATTCTACCCATTGATTATATGGAAGACTTTTTTACCTATAAATAGTGGTGTTTCTTCCTTTGTGAAGTATCCCAAGAAATATGAGATAGAGTGTTAGTCAAAAAAAGATGAGAATTGTGAAATAATATTTTAGTGTGTAATAGTTAAAGAGAGAGTTTAGACAAAGAATAATATTCTAAGTTTTCAACTATATTCACTATATACAAAAAAGAATATTTATATGTCGAAGGAAGTTGTTCTTTTGTGGAGCTTTGGACTCTTCAACTAATCCGGAGTTGCTTGAGTTTTACACGTTATTGGGTTGTTGTATTCTAGAGGGGACAAGTCAACAGTGATATTGCTGGATCGGTGTAGATTATACCGTAGTGGGCTTGAATCTCCTTAAAGAAAGCGAGATATCCGCGCCTCAGCCTAAATATTTGTTTATTCATTTTTGTCATTTTATGTTCAATTGTAATATTTTGTATTTGTGGTATATTACACAAACAATTTTAAGGAGATTCATGTTTTTGTTACGGTGTGAAAAAGTGTAGATATCATGATAAGGATCTCAACATAATTCCGCTCAATATCACTCTCTTCAAGAGATGGAAGAGAAGAGTTGTACGGTAAAGTATTTTTCTACTTTCTAAGAAGGGTATTACAAGTGCCTATATTTATTATGGACTAAATCACATGTTGTTATTTGGCTATAATGAGATGATTTTTGGCTCTAACATGAGAGTTATAAATAAATTATGAAAAACATGTTGAGTAGTCATTTATCATGAAATGTTTTGGGTGAGATAAGTTTCATTCTGGAAATGAATAAACACCGTAAAACATGTGATAGAATTTTCTTGTCATATCACATAATGTAGAAAAATTGTGAAATACGATCTTATTGGTTGTATGAGTCTTGCAACTCCATTTGATTCAATTGTGAAAATAGTGTGACAAAGAAAGAAGTTTGATAGCCTAATAAAAATATGAGATATGTGATTAATTGCACTTTATATAATATTGTGTATAAAGTATAGCATATACAAGCAAATCAGGTAAATTTACTTGGTACAAAATTTGGTGGCCTGTTTTATGAGAAAAAGTATTATGTTATACTTAAAAGTTTTGTTGATGCAAATGAGAAAAGTTGATGCTATTTTTTGGAATGACAAAGCAAATTACTTTTTTGCTAATTCTATTAGGGAGGTTGAAGTAAAAAAAATGAAGCTTCAACAAGTGAATTGATTATATTATATCAAACACTTTATTTTGAGAAATTAATTTTTCTAATGGCACCAATATAATGGTAGAGTGCAAGATCATTATTAAAATTGTAAATTCAGACTCATGAGGAGAAAATACAATATTGTGAGATCATATTTGACGGGTTTTAAAAGGTGTGAATGGAAAATGAAGAGTTGCGACTTTTATAATGAGTTGTGACTTTTATGAAAAGTTGCGACTTAAATGAAGAGTTGTGAATTTTATGAAAAGTTGCGACTTTTATGAAAGGTTGTGACTTTTATGAAAAGTTGTGACTGTTATGAAAAGTTGTGACTTTTATGAAAGGTTGTGAAATTTCTGAAAGATTGTGACTTTTCCAAAGTTTGTGACCTTCCCGGTAAGGTTACTTCACGTATCAGGACACTACTTCGGTTCAAGAGCCAATGATCGCGTGTAGTGATATCACCTAACCAAGGATTGGGATCGTTCCCACAGGGAGTGATTTCGAGAATTATTAGAAAAGTAAAATTAAGTTCTAAACAATCATAGCTATAAACATTATCGAGTAAAAAATAGTAAATTAAGGGGTTGACACGAATGTCAATTATCAAGGGGGGTTTGTAGTCGATTAACAACTAAAACAATGAAAATTAAAAGATGCAAATTTAGGGAGACGGGATTCTTGGGATGTGATAGGAATATGGGACAAACTACACAATCGGGTAAATACTATTGATAATCAGTTGCTGAACATTTGTAACTAGGCTAGACTTTAGTGGGGGTAAATTCTCTCTCGAGTAACTTACCCTGAATCAATTCGGTTTCTCTCGAACAGCGAGTTGCTTCTTTTAAGCACAACCTCTGCCTTTGCCCATTCACTATCTCGAGTTGAATGTGTTGGAAAAGGCCTAGGATTTACTCTCTCGAGCTGAACCCGTGATGACCCAATAATCACCAGCTATCAATTTAGTAGTCTTAGTTTAAAACCTCTCTCTGGAGCAAGCCAAAAACACTAAGATGAAATCATATTTGCAACTACAATCCATTAAGTTCAAACACAACTACTAAAAGAAATCACATTTAAACAACAAATTGACTAACAATAAGCAATACCCAACATGAAATTTAACCCATATTCACAAAATCACATTGGGGTTTTAGATAGACATAGAGAAAAGGACGAAAATGATACCAAATCGAAGTAGCATCAACTAGGTATGATTTATATTCACTTTAAACGAGTCTAGGCTAAAGAATCTTCAACATCCACTTCCAATTTCTTGGAATTGGAAGTCTTCAATTTTCAAAAGTTAAGAACAAGGTCTCTCTACTTGAAACTTAGAAAAATAAAATGTTGTATATGAAATTTCATACTAAAATAAAAATTCAAACTAGTATTTATAGTTGTCAAAACATGTGCTGCGAAGGATCACTCGGTGCAGTTAATTGGGATCGCTGATGCACTTGGCGATCCGCCATTTTGTCTGCTTCATCGCCTTTTAGCTCTTGCCTTCAGCATCTTCACATTCTGAATCATTAGGCGATATAGTAATGCTTCACGAAACTATTCGGCAACATGCCGACTACTCCTTATCATCGCCGACTTGATCTTTTCCTTCAGGGCTCAGCACACTGGAACTTTGGGCGAGGTTAAGGCCTTTCGGTGACTCGCCAAATGCACTAGGCGATCCTCAGGCCTTCTTTTCTTCGTCTTTTCAGCCGTTTTGTTCCTTTTTGCCAAGCAGTGTCCATGCTTTGCTTCAAACTCGAAATACCTG
Organism: Solanum stenotomum; assembly: GCF_019186545.1. NCBI lineage: Eukaryota > Viridiplantae > Streptophyta > Magnoliopsida > Solanales > Solanaceae > Solanum > Solanum stenotomum. The sequence continues at coordinate 26,595,848 of NC_064287.1, forward strand.
AAACTTGAGGATTTACATCAGTTATTGAGACAAAATATGCATTTGAGAACACTAATTCTATTAAAATGAAGCCCTAAATGAGTCCAAATTGTGGACTCATGATAAGGAACAATAAGAACCTTTTCACACTACTCTTTGTTTTCTATAAATTGAGAGATTTCCTCTCATTTTAGGAAAATTGAATTTTTCTGGACTTCTTCTACTACTACTAAATCTAGTATTCTAAGTGTACTTTACTGTCATTGAATAGTTCGTTGACACTGCGGTTTTAGGTACCGATACACCAGTTAATAAGATCGTTCTATCCTGGGAGGATATATTCCATTAACCTTAGGTAGAATAAGTTCCTTAAGGAGACACTGTGCTTTCAGTGGGCTCAATTTTCTTTCTTTGAGAAAAATATTTTTATATTGTTTCGAATTTATTTCTGATTCTATTTTCCCTACTTGTTTTCTAGTTTAAAAAACTCTCTAAAGTTTGTTGTTTCTTACTAAGTTCTTCAAAGTTTTGTTATAAGTATCCTAGTATTACAAGATGAACAACAATGTTAAGGAAATTATTATACTGTTGGTATTTCTTGTATTCTACTGATTGAGAGAAACAGATCATGGAAGAAGAAGATTAATGCATTACTTCTCCAGAATTCGGTGCTTTGTTTAGCAAGGTTAAAGTGAGAATGTACTAGAAGAATTGGTGGTATTTCGGGTAAAAACTACACCAGGTAACTTTCTTATTATTTATCTAAGGAGGAAAATAGTTTCTAAAAGTTAACAATTTTGATATTTATCATGTATGTCTTTGGAAAAAGATCTGCAAACCATATGAATTTTGAATGAATTTTCCTTGGCAAAAAGTGTTCCCTTGAAAATTCTTTAGTTTGCAGAATGAGAGATGCCCATTTTTGTTTGATAAAATAGTATGTCAAAATGTTGTAGTTGAAAGGCTATTTGAAAAGAAAAGCATATCTATGTGATAATCTAAGAATATGTTTAATTATATTTGGAGACTAAAAAAACTTTTGTAGTTTTGTACTCCATGTGAATTTTCATTGTTTCCTACTTTTGTAGACTAAAAACTTTTGTAGTTTTCTACTCTGGATAAATTAGACTATGCTCTTGGTTTGAAAAATATGAAAACTTCACATAATAAGTCAATGTTATACTTTTGACTTTCTATAAACTTCACAGTTATATAGAAACAAATTATCCAAAAAAATTGTCTTTATTTTAGTATTCTAACTACTAAGTGGTATGTCTATTTGTGATAGAGAAACAATACGAGTGAGTTAGAGTTTGTGATTATGTGCCTCTATGGAATGAACATTTACATTGTGTAAAGATTATCAAAGAGAATTGAAGCACTATAATTCTTTTGCAGAATAATATTTTCAAAAGACGTTTCATGTTGCCAATGACACTTTGATCGCATGAGAAAAAAAATATGTGGAAAAACTATTTTCAAATACTTGAAAAATATTTTTGAGATCATATTTAAAATGTGGGGGGTTCTATGCTTATGACAGATAAAATTAGACTTAGTGTCTAATTTAAATTTGGAGCACAAGATATTAAATTCGATGACACTTTTGTATTATGTTAGACCCACAAAATTCTTGGAGTATATTTGATATTGTGGTCGTTAAGTTTCTCTTTTTCTAGTATATGATATAAGTAGTATAAAATTACCAAATTATATGCATACTTGTTAAAAATGATTGAGTTCTTTTATGAAAAAGTGTCACTTAAAATGTTGTGACTTTTCATGAAAGGTTATGTCTATTAAAAATAATTATTTGTATAGACATGAATATTGGTGAATAGTCATTCGTCATGTTTTGTAAAAGAAGCATTTGGACTATATTGCCTTTATTGGACCCGATGAAACTTTGTTCATGGGTAGTTCTATAACAATCAAATTGAAAGTTATGGAAAGGCCCTTCCAAAAAGGACATTTGACAAGGTGATGACTCTAAACAATGTTTGTATCGCACAAAATTGTAAGAAATAGGAACAAAATATTTGTGAGAAAAAGCTACCTCGCGGAGAGCTTTACAAACTCAATATTTTTTTTTGTTCCTACTTGCTTGAGTCAAATTGTTTGTGACATGAACACTTGGGGTATGTCAATTACAAAATCTTGTAAGGAAAACTGATCAACTTAGAAGGTTTATCTAACTTTGAGTGCAATAAATAAAAATGTTAAGTTTGTGTGGAATCTAAGTATGTTGAGCATTCTTATAAATATGCTGAAAGGAATTCTAATCCCTTAGAATTGATTTACACTGACATTTGTGATATGAAGTCAATACCATCTCGTGGTGGGAAAAAGCATCTCATAACTTTCATTGACAATTGCATTAGAAACTACTATGTCTATTTGCAGAATGGTAAGGACGAAACAATAGAAAACAATTTTGTTTATTCAGGACACAATCTATTCAATATGAGAAATGAAAAGGAAGGAAATCCAACTTATATTACTTCAAAGTGTGGGGTGTCTAGCCAAAGTCCATGTTCCTATTCTTAAAAGGACTAAAATAGGACCTATGATTGGGGACTGTAAAATTGGACTTGAGTAGTCTAGTGAAGGGTCTAAAAAACCTTAGAAAGAAAAAAAAGAATGTACTTAATAAAGAGATTCAGAGGCGTGGTAAATGTCAAAGGACATCTACTTCCTTCGAATATGATTTTGTAACATTTCTTGTGTCTTCTGTAGACACATCCTTCTGGAAAGATGGTGTCAATAGTAAGATTGATGCAACCTTGAGCAACCATATTGGAAGTTAATTGATCTTCTTCCAGAAAATAAACCTTTGGGTTCAAAGTGAATCTTCAGAAGGAAAATGAAAGTCGATGGAACTGTTGACAAATATAAAGCAAGACTTTTTGTCAAAGGTTATAGACAAAAACAAGGTCTTGATCTTGTTGATATATACTCGTCAGTAACTAGAATTACATCCATTCGGATGTTAATATTAATAGTTGCGATATTTGACCTCCAAATTCATCAAATGAATGTGAAAACAACTTTCTTAAATGGAGAATCGAAGGAAGAAATTTACATGGAACAACCCGAGGGTATTGTGGTTCCTGATAAAGAAAAGAAAATGTGTGAACTTGTTGAGTCACTTTATGGACTAAAACAAGCACCCAAATAATGACATAAGATATTTGACCAAACCATGTTGGCAAATGGATTTAAGAATGATGGAAGTAATAAATGTGTTTACATTAAAATCACACGATCATTGTTTGTTTGTATATTAATGACATGTTGATCATCAGTAGAGACACTAATGACATAAATGTTACTAAACGTATGCTAGAAAGAAAGTTTGATATGAAAGATCTTGGAGTTGTTGATGTGATCTTAGGTATAAGAATCCTTAGAACTCCATAATGTTTAGCATTGTCACGGTCTTATTGCATCGAAAAGGTACTTGACTAGTTCAAATATTTGGATTTCAATATTGTCAAGACTCCAATAAACGTGAGCTTTGCATTTCAAATGAGTGAAGGCAAAAGTGACTCACAATTGGATTGTGTTAGAGTATTGGAAAGTATGATGTATATCAAAAAGTGTACGCAATCAGATATAGTATGCGCTTTTAGTAAACTGAGTCGGTTCACGAGTAATCCCAATCAAACTCATTGGATGGCAATGAAAAGAGTTTTAGGGTATTTAAAACATACTCAAAACTATGTCTTTCATTATAACAATATCCAGTAATATTGAAAGGATATAGTGACGCGAATTGGATCATCGGGGTCAAATGAAGTAAAATCCATGAATGGATATGTATTTAATCTTGGAAATCTTCCAAAACATATGTATCCCTAGATCTACAATGATCTCTAAGCTAGGTGCTCTAGATAAGGCTGGTGAATAAGTTGAAAGACTCTAGAATTTCTTGATAGATAATCTTTTTTGGTCCAAACCTTTGGCATTAGTATGCATACACTTTGATAGTCAAGATGCAATAGGTAGGGCATGGAGCATGATGTATAATAGAAAGTCTCATCATATAGAGATAGACATAATACCGTTAGAAAACAACTACTCTCTAGTGGAATTATCACAATTGACTATGTAAAGTCAAAGGATAATGTGTCAGATGCACTTAGAAAAAGGCCTAACTAGAGAGAAAGTTGAAAGATCATCTAAGGAAATTGGTTTACGGCTTAGGACAACTCATCATGGCGGTAATTCTATCTAGTAGACTGGAGATTCCAAGAGCTTGATTCAAGGAGAAAAACAAAATTGCGACTTACGGTTCGAAATTGTCAATCAACTTAATTCATTCTCATGATGAAGACAATTTTGAGGAACGAGGTTAAAACATTAAGGCTTGTTAATGAGTTAATATAGCTTAAAGTTTTTAATGATTTACTAAGTTTGGCAGAATTGACCAAATAGTGTATTTACGCGATGACATGGATAGAAATCACCTATGTGAGTGTGAAGTGTAAGCCGCTTCAAAGAGAATTATTGTCAAAAGCCAATTCTCTATACACTCATGAAACCAGGAGGTGTTCATGGCTGAAAGGAACACAACCATAAGAACCATAAACAGTAAAGGATTAATTGTGTCACATATGGTTGTATAGGTATACACCAAAGTTCGACGGTTCAAAGATATCGCATCTACCGATTGACCGAGTATATCCGACATATGTTCACTACGGAAAGTCCAAGGAGAAACATACTTATCCAGATGCAATTAATTCTTTCTTGTAAAGTACACATACTTGTCCGTTTCTTTGTCATGGAGTCATTCCCCATTCATGCAGGGGATTGTTGGGTTTTAAAAGGTGTGAATGGAAAATAAAGAGTTGCGACTTTTATAAAGAGTTGTGACTTTTATGAAAAGGTGTGAATGTCACACCCTGAGCCTACACCCTGGGCGGGACTGGCACTTGAGAACCATTGCTGCCCCAAACAAACCCTTGGCCTTTCTTACTACTCATCGGAAGACTTAAACACAAGAAATAGTCTCATATAAGGAACTTTTGAAATTAACTTAGAATGTCTTAAAAGAAACATTCAAACTAGCCAAGATGGCATCTCAAGTCTAAAAACATAAGCCAATAACAATATAGTGACAAGAGAACTAACTAAGTGTCTATCTATGAAATCTCTTAAATGGAGATGGATGTCGGGACAAGAATCACGACATCCTAATGAACTAAAATGCTGAAAAGCAATAAAAAGAGATTCTCCGGAAGCAAGGAGGCTCACCAACAAACTCTGGAGCTCAACTAGAATCAACGATGCATTGGATGCTGATCTTAGTTACCTGTATCTGCATCATTTTAAAGATGCAGGCCAAATGGCATATGTACATTGAATGTACGAGCATGCGAGGGTATACTAAAACAGGACATAAGCTTGAAAGGAACTGAAAGAACAAACCTGGTCTCAAGTGAACTCATTTCATTATAAAGCAGTTTAAAGAAAAGCTTTAAAAACATAGATAACAACTCTTTGTATTTAGAAATACCATAATAACTATGTATGCAAAGATACAATATGAACTCTGGAATGTATATATAAAAATGCAATTTATTTATGTGTATATACGAATACAAAATATTATCGTGGGAGTTTCTCTAACTAACAACCATTACTTAAGAGGTATTGTGATGTTACAACATTCTGTCTCATGCTACCAGGGTCGTCCTATACCTTGCAGAGGGTATAGAAACTGACTACTAAGTGGATCCACTAGACTTTGCTAAAAATCACTAAGGAATCGTCTAAAAAGTATGACCATTTCTACCCATGGTGGCTACATAATTTATGGGGGCTAGGAGTTGTCTGAACTCTCCCCCATATCGGTGCTCAATACTACTCCCAAAATATTCTAGCTCATATGTTTAAAAACTTTACTCTTTGGCTTGAGATAATTACTCAAAAACTAGGCCTGAGGATCTCTTGGAAATTAGTGTTTCCTCCCTTACTTAATTGTGAAAGCATTTATTCTTTACAGAAAACTAGCTTAAAGGTTCTTTTGGAAATCTCAGTTTCCTTTATTGTTTAAATGTGAAAACATTTTACTCTTTGGGAATACATAGTCTCGATATACTCTTTTGGAGAAATGAACTTCAATCTTTACTCTTTACTCAACTCAAAACTTAGGTCTTAAAACAAAGTTAAAACATTTGTAAAAGACTTTTGGAAGTTTTTATGAACTTCTCTTAACTTGGCTCTTAACTTTCCTTGAATTTGAATTTATGGATTCAAGGATTGTGATTTGTGATAGGAAAGCTCTCATGATGTTTGGGAGTGTTTATAGATAGTTAAACATGAGAAACGATCAAGAAATCACTATATGGAAGCTAGTCCACGATGCGGAGATGCATTTCAATAATATGTCGCAAAATAAATTTTGAGGCAAAAGAATCCGTTACCGCTCTGCGACGCGGACAAAAATTTCCAATCCTGAGGAATAGGTCCGCTACGCGGACCTGCTTCTTAGATTTGCCTAACTTGTTTCTTCTTCGTTTTCTAACCCCAAATTTAATTCTTTTTCTCAATTCCTCTTTAGATTCAGATACCCATTATATGTACACAAGAATCTAATCAAACACAACTCTAATATCGACACGATTCCATAGATAACTCAACAATCCCATCTAATCTCAAGACCAAAGCACCCCAAGGTGAGACACCTTGTGTCACGACCTGAGTCAAGACCCCAGATGCGACACGGCGTACAAGACTCTTAAAAACCTCATACAAGCCTCATAGAATTTCATTGCATTCGATATAGAAATAGTGCGGAATTAAAACTCATTTTAATCCAAAACCTTAGCTCCCACTTCTTCTTGATCAACATCAAGTTACCAATTCTAAATCAACAAGTAGCTTCTCATATCTTGCCCTTATGTCCATAAACCTCACATACCAATATACCAACAATACACCATAAAATAAGCATGGGTAATGACATACTTCAACAATCTAAAGCCATTTAAACAAGTTCTATTCCTATACATGCATTATCAAGCAACCCACTTCATAAAGGAATAAACCAGGAATAGAGAGAAATCACGTGTTCATGGAATATTTTTATCTTAATTCATCAATACAACAACAATTAACAATAATATGACATTAGAAACCTTTTTAAACCATTGGGTGAAAGAACCCTTGAGATTGACTAAAACGCTAGATTTTCATGAACTTAAAATCTTTAAAAGTTTACTTTGAAATTGGCTCTAGGGTTAAAGATAACCCTAGATGAAGGATCACCATACCTTTGCTAAGGTTTCCCAATAAATTTGACGAAGAAAACCTTGAATCCAAAACCCTAGCTCCCACTTCTTCTTCTTTTTTGAGTTAGAGAGAAATATAGAGTGAGAGAACTTTGGGATTTGATTTTGGAAAAATGAGAGAATGACTAATTTAAAAGACTTAAAACCATATATATTTATCATATAAACCATTTAAAATTAATAAAACATTAAAACGAAATTACCAAAAACCACCAACTTGAGGCAACCCGTCAGGACGACGCCCAACTAAACGGGTCATGAGAGGCACCACGGCTCGTGGTGGTTCCCGTGGTCCTTGAGGCAGTGTCCCTCTCATCCTTGCCAAGCCCTCCAAGGCCAAGGCAAGTCCATGGAAGCTCCCACGAGTCGTGGTGAAGCTCGTGGTCACGGGGCAGCACCTAGGCAAAGTTACCTTGCCTCCTTTGAGCCTAAGTGAACTCCAAGTTCACTTTCACGGACCGTCTAAGGCACCACGGCTCGTGGTGGAGCCCGTGAACTTTAGGATAGTAGCTCCCTCAACTTGAAACATCTCCCACCAAGCTAGGGCAGCCCCACGAGCCTTCCCACGGCCCGTGGTCATGATCACGATTCGTGAAGTGGCTCGTGAAGGGGTGCCTTGGCTTGGCACCAAACTTGAGCATGCTTCCTTGCCACCACGGGTGGCACCACGGCTCATGGTGGCTACCATGGGTCGTGAAGACCCTCGTGGTCGAGGGAGGCAGTAGCTAGGACTAGGTTTAGGTAGCCTAGGTTCCCAAACCATGGCCTACACCCAAAACCCTTAGCCCTTGCCCTTAATTCATGACATTAACCCCACGTTTAGGCTGTAGTTTAACCTATCATTTTCTGAGTCGTTACATTATCCCCACTTAGAAACATTCGTCCTCAAATGATACTTTCAACACTTTTAAGGGAAAAATGACTCAAGACTAGCAGCCCAACAATCAAGTCATATCAATATAATGCATATTTTATATGAGGAAACATCAACTCCACATCAATAAGCTTAATGCAATACAAGAAGGTAAGAACTACTCCTACAAACTCATTATACACAATAACATCAACATTTCTCATTTCTTTGCAGGAACTTCCTTCTCCAACTCACATCACGCTCATCATAACATCAATGGGCAAATTATGCAACCTTTCCCAAAACTACATTTAAGCATGCTCATCAATTCAACTCATGAAGTATTTAGGCAATTCATTATAGATGCACATCAACATAAGGAACATATAAATCAAAAAGCTCATTTTCTCATGTAAACATAAACTCGTCAAAACATGCATAACATAAGGAGACCATGGAAACTCATTTTCACATAAGACTCCAAAAACATGAAACAAGCTACTAGGAACTCTTGGTCTCAAGCTTGAATAGGAATAGAAGAAATTGACAAGGATATCAAAACTCACCACAACCTACTATTCATCATACCATCCCCAACTTAGGAGAAAACCCAACTAAGGCAACCATGAAAAACAACAAAGGAACCTTATCAAGACATTCATGACTATAAGGGACTATCACTTACCAGTGCTTTCTCAGGATTAGCTTCTTTGTCCTTGTTAGCTTGGAGAGCATAGAAACAACCATAATTTGGAGGGATAAGAACCGTACCATATTTAGAAGCTTGATTGGCCTCCCTTCCTCTAGCTGAAAGAGTAGGACAATCTTTCACCTTGTGATCATTTTTCCCACAACGATAGCACCCATTAGTACCGGCTAGGCATTTCCCATAGTGCCTCTTGCCACAAATGGTGCAAGTAGGTTAAGAAAATTGAGATCAACCACCTTTCTCTTGGTTAAACTGAGGAGCACTTGAAGAATCTTGGTTTGGAGCCCTCTTCTTGAACCTAGGTTGACCTTGCTCATCGGATCTACCTCTCTTCACATCCCTATTCATCCTCTTAAGTTTGGACTCCTCAATGGATTGAGCATACACTATGAGACTAGAAATATTCATGTCAATATGAAGCATTGCCATATGGCACTCTTCCTTGACTAGGTCGGATACACCGGTCACAAACCTACTCATCTCGTCCTTAGGGTTTGACACCAAGGATGGAGCATACTTAGAAAATTGGGTAAACCTCAAGGAGTACTCTTGCACACTCGCATTACTTTGCCTAAGGTGATAAACTGCTCAACCTTACACTCCCTCTTCTCATGCGGAAAGTACCTACCAAGGAAAGCTTCCTTAAACTCCTCCCATTCTATAAGATCTGCTCCCACCAGCCTATTGGCCTTCCATTGAGTGAACCAAACTTAGGCAACATCTTTCAGTTGATAGGAGACAAGCTTCGCCTTTTCTTTTGAAGTCACCCCCATAGCACTCACTACCTTATACACCTCATCCAAAAATTCTTAGGCATCCTCTCCCACCTTAGAACCTAGAAACACCGGAGGATTTATCCTCACAAAGTCTCTCAACTTAGAAGCCATAGTACCCTCATTAGCATTCACCCTAGGCCCCACATCTCTAGTCACTTAAGCCACCATGGCTCAGGCAAAGATTAAGAAAGACGACCTTATCTCTTCATTGGTCATATCCTAATCTTCTACCGGAACTTGGATTGAGGACCTTGGGGAGGAACTCCCTCATTCACATTCTTTTCTCCTAGTCTCCTGGTGAGTCTCCCTCTTGTATTCATATCCTATTAACACAAGAGAAGGGTTTAGAAAAGAACACTTACAAAACTAAACTCTAAGGCACGACTTCAACAATATGAAAAAAGTATAACTTCTAACGTCCTATAGCCTCTCGCTCATAGATGTGTCGTGACTCACACCGAAGAACAAGAATCTACTAAACGTGGCTTGTGAGACTTTGATCCTAAAAACCATTTCCAAAATCTTGTGCTCTGATACCATGTTTGTCACGACCCGAGTCTAGGCCCCCGATGCGACACGACGTACAAGACAACGAAAAGCCTCATAGCATTTCATTGCATTAAATATAGAAATAGTATGGAATTAAAACCTATTCAAATCCAAAATAACAAACTTTATTAAAAGAGTAACTTGAAATACAACGAAACATTAAATCTCACATGGCCAACTTAGACATAATCATAAAACAAACTAAGGACACAACCCTTTCCAATTTAAAAACAACTACTAAAATGTCTATTACATGAAATAAGGAAACATAAGTCTTGTCCCTAAATTATGAGGACATACCAAGTCTTGGAGGAAAAGCAATCAAAAACTTCGAACTAGCTAGGAGGAATCACTTGCCGGAACCTACACTTGTAGTAAAAACATGAAGAATATGGGTTAGTACAAAGAAATGTACTAAGTATGATGACCATGCAAAACATGCTTTAAAAAGGGGACATTTTGGTTGGAAACCATGCATTATGCCACTTTTTAGAAACATCATATACAATAACATAAAAGTCATCATATACAAGCATTAACATCATACAATTCATAACTTCACACTTAAACAATATCACATGGAAACCATTACCTTTACCTTGGACCTTCACCTCAAGCAACCCTTATTCTATGCCTTGTGCAATGTATGGATAGCGTCCCATACCACCATCCACACTAGGGCACCACATTAAGGTCACCAAAAGTGAACGCATCATTCCTTTCTTTTCACCTTTGCACAATATCCATTCATAAGAGACATATCATTTCATAAGGCATGACAAAGGAAAAAAACTCATAATATAACCCAAGTATAGCATGCATATCACATTAAGCATTTAAGAGCGAACATTCTTTAATAACCTCATTTAGAAGACATTCATGTCATAGTCATTAAGATTTAGAGAAACTCATTATGACCCTCTCAAAGCCTACTCGTTCAATGTATAGGTAGAATCTCATACTACTACCTACACTTTGTAGAACATTTCAAGAACCCACAATGAAATCTCACATGATAGGAAGTATGCATTTAACCGACATAGACCATGAGAGCTTGTCATGGAATCCAGTGTCATAAATCCCCACACCGTAAAGAGGTGGTCTACTTGCCTAAGGAAGACCGGTTCATATAGCTTAGGTAGATCCATTAGCTAGACCTATGCGGGCACATAATTTATGAGATAAGGTAGATGATCATTGAAACTCATGCCTAACTTAGGGGGAGTTTCCATCTAACCAAATCCACTCGGTTCTTAGCCTACATTCCCATAGAATAGTTCATTACCTTGACATTATCACATATGAGGGGTGCCATTGGCCTACCGACTCCAATTCATTCATTAACACATGAAAGGGTGCCTTAAGCCTATCGATTCAAGGTTCAATTAGGAAAGCTCATTAACTACTCTTGAAAGCGTGTCATAGATCTACCGGTTCAAGTCTCATCATTAACCTTCATGGGAAGGTGCCATAAGCCTACAGATTCCAAGGTTCATTACCATCATTAATGGAAGGGTGTCGTAAGCCTACCGATCCCTGAGGTTCATTATAAGCATGTGTGGAAGGGTTCCACTACCCTACCGATCCAGGGATTCAACAATCAACAATATAATCATTTATACAAGAAAAGGATGCATAAGCCCTACCAATTCAAGGTATACTTTATATTGAAGAATCCTTCATATTCTACCATCAACATTCATAAGTGTCACATTGAGAAAAGGCCTTTCAATAATAACACATTCATATTCAAAACATGATAACACTTCAATTTCTCATACTATGCCTTCAAGGCCATACTCACAATGTACATAATAGCTACACCTCCACCTTTCAAGTGGATCAGCATCAAGTTAACAAGTAGCTTCTCATATCTTTCCCTTAAGGCCATAAACCTCACATACCAATATACCAACAATACACCTAAAATAAGCATGGGTAATAACATACTTCAACAATCTAAAGACATTTAAACAAGTTCTATTCATATTGTGCATTATCAAGCTACCCACTTCATAAAGGCATAAACTAGGAATAGAGAGAACTATACAGAGAGAGAACTTTGGGATTTGATTTGGAAAAATGAGAGAATGACAAGTTTAAAAGACTTAAAACCATATATATTTATCATATAAATCATTTAAAATCAACCCCACATAATAAAACATTAAAACAAAATTACCGAAAACCCCCAACTTGAGGCAGCCCGTCAGGGACCACGCCCAACTAAACGGGTCGTGAGGGGCACCACGGCTTATGGTGGTGCATGTGGTCCTTAAGGCAGTGTCCCTCCAATCATTTCCAACCCCTCCAAGGCCAAGGCAAGTCCACGAAAGCTCCCACGATCCGTGGTTTACACCACGAGTCGTGGTGAAGCTCGTGGTCATGAGGAAGAACCTAGGCAAAGTTGCCTTCCCTCCCTTGAGCCTAAGTTAAACCCAAGTTCACTTTCACGGACCGTCTAGGGAACCATGACTCGTGGTGGTGCCCGTGAACTTTGGGACAGTAGTTCTCTCAACTTGCAACATCTCCCACCAAGCTAAGGCAACCCTACGAGCCATCCCACGGCTTGTGGTCATGACCATGAGTCGTGAAGGGGTGCCTTGGCTTGGTACCAAACTTGAGCATGCTTCCTTGCCACCACGGGTGGCACCACGGCTCATGGTGGCCACCACTGGTCGTGAAGACCCTCGTGGTCTAGGGAGGCAGTAGCTAGGACTAGTTTTAGGTAGCCTAGGTTCCCAAACCATGGCCTACACCAAAAACCCTTTGCCCTTGCCCTTAACTCATGAAATTAACCCCACTTTTAGGCACTAGTTTAACCTATCATTTTCTGAGTAGTTACACCCTGTTGAATGAAACCTTTCTCTATGAGGTCTTTCAACTGCTCGTTTAACTCTTTCAACTCTGCTAGTGCCATTCTATATGGAGGAATAGATATAGGATGATTATCGGGAAGAATATCTATACCGAAGTCTATTTCTCTCTCAGGAGGGACTCCGGAAAGATCAGTAGTAAGACTTCTAGAAACTCTTTTACTACTGAAACTGACTTAATAGAAGGTATCTCAACTCTAGATTCATTAACTCAGACTAAGTGACAGACACACCCTTTGGAAACTAACGTTCTTACCTTAAGGTACGAAATAAAATGACCCTTAGGCACTGCTAAACTACTTTTCCACTCTAAGACTTGCTCATTTGGAAACTGAACTTTACAACTCGAGTTCTACAATCAACTGAGGCATAGCAGGCATGAAGCTAGTCTATACCAAGAATAACAAAAAAATCTACTATGTCTAACTTAGCTAAATCAGCCATGGTGCTCTTGTGATTGATAAAAATGGTACAATCCTGATAGACTCTGTCTGCTAGAATAGACTCACCAACAAGTGTAGGAACACTAAAGGGCTTACTAAGTTTCGCAATAGAATATCAAAATTTATCGCAACATAAGGAGTTACAAAGGATAAACTCGCCCCTGGGTCTAGCAAAGCATAAACATTAAATTTAAAGACTTGGATCATACCAGTGACAACATCTGGTGAATCTTCTTGCTCTTGGCGACAAGTGATAGCATAAAGATGGTTTCCTCCTCCGCATGCCCATGAAGTACCTCCTTTTGATGAAGCTCTGTCTGGTGGAGCAACTAAAGAAGACTTGGCTCTATTACTCCCATTACTATTACCCTGCTTATTCTTTGGACAATCTCACATAAAATGACCATTTTGGCCACACTTGAAGCAACCAGTAGAGCCATCATGACACATCCCTGAGTGGTTTCTACCACACTTAGCACATGTAGAAGGCTTACTACCCCCTTGTGCGATACTACCCTGAGAATAGGAAGGTTTAGCTCTGAAATTCTAACTATTGCACTCACTATTGTTCTAAGGAGCATGTCCCTTTTGTTTCTGTTGGAAGGTAGACCGGTTCGCATTATCCTTTTGCTACCGGACTCATTCCTTGATGGCTTAGCCCTCTTATTCTTAAACTCTTCTCTATCCATCAACTTTTTGTCATCAACTTGTTGCACATGGATCATTAGCCTCTCTATGTCCATATCCCATATGAGCATAGTTGTCTTGCCTTCCTTGCTTTGTAGGCGAGATAACAAAGCAACGAATAAACTCATTCTACTCCTCATGCATCAACCATCTCAGGAACATACGGGGAAAGTTGTGTGAACTTCAGACTGTACTCATGAACGCTCAAAGAATCCTGCTTAAGAGTGAGGGACTCTCGTACCTTTGCTTCTCTCAGTTCTCGGGGGAAGAAACGCCCCAAGAAGGCCTCATCAAAATAAGCCTAACTCACAGGTGGTGCTCCCTCAACTCGGTTCTTCTTCGATTGATCAAACCATATTCTAGCGACACCCTTCATTTGGTATGCAACAACTTCTAGCCTTTCAGTACTAGCAATATGCATGATCTCAAAAACCTTCTGAAGCTCTTCAACAAAAAAATTTGGATCCTCAGTAACACTTGAACCTATGAAGCTTGGCGGATTAATCCTTAAGAGCTCATGGATCCTTTAAGTATCAGCCCCTTCCTGTCGATTCTATCTCTGTCCAACTTGATTGGTCACAACCTGACTTAGCATCTGGATAGCTTCACGAAATTCAGTATTGGTGACCTTTCCTTGAGATTACACTTCTGCTACATTAGGTACCCCTTGCTTCTGTGGTTCAACATTCCTTCGACTGGGACGACCTCTGACAGCTCTTCATGGACGCATTATCTAAATGACAAGCGCAAGCACGAGTTAGAAGAAAATTTTTTGAGATAAACTCTATCGCACGAAATGAGTATAAAAGAAGTGAAATAATTCCTAAGTGTCGCACCCTACTAATTATAGATGTGGCGCGCTTCACACCAATAACTAGGACTGTACAGACACGACTTCATAGATTCTTATTGTGTGCTCTGATAACATGTTTGTCACGCCCCGAGCTTACAACTTGGGTAGGACTGGCACTCGAGAATAATTGTTGGCCCCAAGCGAACCCTTGGCTTGGCTTACTACTCAGCGGAAGACTTAAACACAAGAAATAGTCTCAAATAAGGAACTTATGAAATAAACTTAGAGTGTCTTAAAGGAAATATTTAAACTAGTCAAGATGGCATCTAAAGTGTCAAAACATAAGCCAATAGCAAAATAGTGACAAGAGAACTAACTAATTATCTATCTATAAAGCCTCTAAAACTGAGATGGATGTCGGGACAAGACCCACGACGTCCTAATGAACTAAAATATGGAAAAGCAATAAAAAGGGATCCTCCAAAATGAATGAGGCTCACCAACAAACTCTAGAGCTCAACTAGAATCAACGATGTGGTGGATGTTGATCGTGGTTACCTGTATCTGCATAATTAAAAGATTCAGGACAAATGGCATCAGTACATTGAATGTATAAGCATACTAGGGGAATACTAAAACTAGACATAAGCTTGTAAGGAACTGAAAGAACAAACCTGGTCTCAACTCAACTCATTTGAACTCATTTCAATATAAAGCAGTATAAACAAAATCTTTAAAAACATGGATAACAACTCTGTGTATTTAGAAATACCATAATAACTCTGTATGTATGCAAGCATACAATATGAACTCTGGAATGTATGTAAAAATACTATTTACTTCTGTGTATATAAGAATACAAAATACTCTTGTGGGAGTTTGTGTAACCGACAACCATCACTTAAGAGCTAGTATGATTATACAAAGTTTTGCTTCACGCTGTCAGGGCCATCCTATACCTTGCCGAGGGTATAGAACCTGACTACTAAGTGGATCCACTAGTGTATGCTACAAAGCACTAGGGAATCATATAAAAAGTATTACCCTTTTCTACCCATGGTGAGTACATGGTTTATGGGGCTGGGAGTTGTTTAAACTCTCTCCCATATCGGTGCTCAATACTACTCCCAAAATATACTAGCTCATATGTTTAAAAACATAACGCTGTGGTTTGAGATAATGACTCAAAAACTAGACCGAAGGCTCTCTTCGGAATCAGTGTTTCCTCTCTTGCTTAATTATGAAAGCATTTATTCTTTACCGAAAACTAGCTCAAAGGATCTTTTGGAAATCTCAGTTTCCTTTCTTGTTTAAATGTGAAAACATTTTACCCTTTGGGAATACATAGTCCAAATATATACTTTTGAAGAAATGAACTACAATATTTACTCTTTACTCAACTCAAAACTAAGGTCTTAAAACAAAGTTAAAACATTTGTAAAAGACTTTTGGAAGACTCTATGAACTTCTCTTGACTTGGCTCTTAACTTTCCTTGAATTTGAATTTATTGATTCAAGGATTGTGATTTCTGATAGGAAAGATCTCATGATGTTTGGAAGTGTTTTTAGATACTTAAACATGAGCAACGATCAAGAAATCACTGTATGAAAGAAAGTACACGATGCTGAGATGCATGTAAATATTTGGTCACGAAATAAATTTTGAGGCAGAAGGGTCCGTGACCATTACGGGATGCGGAGAAAAATATTCCAATCCTGAGGAACAGGTCCGCGTCGCGGATCTCATACCCAGATTTGCCCGACATGTTCCTTCTTCATTTTCTAACCCCAAATTTGCCTAAATTCGATTCTTTTTCTCAAATCATCTTTATATTCAGATACCCAGTATGTGTACACAAGAATCTAATCAAACAAAACTCTAAAATCGACACTATTCCATCAAGAACTCAACAATCCTATCAAATTTGAAGAACAAAAGCCAATTTCAAGAACACAATTTAAGATTATCAAACTTTCAACTTTATAGAATGAATTTCGCTGAACTAAATAATATTGCCTCATGGGTGAAAGAACCCAACTCTATGAAAGTCTCACATATATCTTTAGGGATCAACCCTTGGCAAAATGACTTCGATTCCGCAAGAGATCTCCAAGAACACTTGACTTTTCTCCTCTTTTCTCCTCTTGAGTTCTTTCTCTAAAAAACCTAGCGTGAAATCTTTGAGTCAATACAATGAACTAACTCAGTTTAGACCCAAATAATTTACTAAGAATGGATTTAATTAATTGAGTAATGAAAAGACCAAAATACCTCTTTTAAATCCGGTTAACTTTCCTTATTTAGATAGCCCAAATTCAAGGGGGAATATCTCCTTCATACGAACTCGAAATTGATCAAACTTGGCGGCGTTCGAAAGATAATTCAAAGATATTTCCTACGGTTTCTTGTAGCCTACCTAAATCATCCTGATATAGGAGTTATGTTCATTGGAGATTAAGTTCTTTTTGAATAAACACATAATGAAGACTTTTGTGATCAGTGAATACATCTACATGAACACCATAAAGATAGTGACGCCATAGTTTCAAAGCAAATACTATGGTAGCCAACTCTAGATCATGGGTTGGGTGATTCTTCTCATGAATTTTTAACTAATTAGAGGCATAAGTTATAACTTTGCAATTCTACATTAGCACACAACCCAAACCAACTCTGGACGCATCACAATATACAACAAAGCCTTGTGTACCTTCTAGTAAGGTCAATACTGGGGTAGTAGTCAACCTATTTTTCAATTCCCGAAAGCTTTTCACACAAGCTTCAGACCATTGTAACTTCACTGTTTTCTGAGTCAACTTGGTCAAAGGGGACGAAATAGATGAGAACCTCTGTACGAACCTTCTATAATAGCCAACCAACCCCAAGAAACTCCTAATATCAGTTGGAGATGTGGGTCTAGGACAAGTCTGCACTACCTCTATTTCTGAGTGTCAACTCTAATCCCATCACCGAAAACAATATGGCGTAAGAATTCCACAGACTCAAGAGAAAACTCACACTTAGAGAACTTGGCATAAAACTCTCTATCCTTTAGAGTTTGGAGAACTATTCTGAAATGGCTAGCATGATCTTCCTCATTCCTTGAATAGATTAGTACGTCATCAATGAAGACAACAACAAATATATCTAAATAAGGCTTGAATAATCTATTCATAAGGTCCATGAATGCTGCAGGGGCATTGGTTAAACCGAACGACATGACCAAAAGCTCATAATGACTATAACGAGTTTTGAAAGATGTCTTTGGAGTATGACATTCCCTTACTCTTAACTGATGGTAGCCAGATCTGAGATCTTTCTTAGAGAAATAAGTGGAACCATGAAGTTGATCAAAAAGATCATCAATTCTCGGAAGAGGATACTTATTATTGATAGTAACCTTGTTCAACTGACAGTAATCTAGACACATCTGAAGGGAACCACCCTTCTTCCTCACAAACAAGACCGGAGCGCCCCAAGGTGAGACACTTGGTCAAATAAAACCGTTCTCTAAGAGATCTTTTAACTGCTCTCTCAACTCCTTAAACTTTGTGGGTGCCATTCTATATGGCAGAATAGATATAGGACCAGTATCAGGAAGAATATCTATTCTGAAGTCTATTTCTCTCTCAAGAGGGACTCCGGGAAGATCATTTGGAAAGACTTCTGGAAACTCTATTACTATTGAAACTGACTAAATAGGAGGTATCTCAATACTAGAGTCATTAACTCAGACTAAGTGATAGACACACCCCTTGGAAACAAACTTTCTTGCCTTAAGGTATGAAATGAAACTATTATTAGGCACTGCTAAACTATTTTTCCACTCTAAGACTGACTCATTTGGAAACTAGAACATCACAACTCGAGTTCTAAAATCAACAGAGGCATAACAGGCATGAAGCCAGTCCATACAAATAATAACATCAAAATCTACCATGTCTAACTCAACTAAATCATCCATGTTGCTCTTGTGATTGACGGAAATGGTACAATCACGATAGACTCTCCCTACTACCGGGAAAGTTATGTGAACTTCAGACTAGGAGTGAGGGACTCTCGTACCTTTACTTCTCTCAATTCTCGGGGGAAGAAACGCCCCAAGAAGGCCTCCTTAAAACAAGACCAACTCACAAGTGGTGCTCCCTCAGCTCGGTTCTTCCTCCATTGATCAAACCAGATTCTAGCGACACCCTTCATTTGTTATGGAGCTAGTTCCATTCTCTCAGCATCAGCAATATGCATGATCTCAAAAACCTACTGAAGCACTTCAATAAAATTTTCTGGATCCTCGGTAACACTTGAACCTGTGAAGCTTGGTGGATTCATCCTTAAGAACTCACGGATCCTTGAAGTATCAGCCACTTCGTGTCAATTTTCTCTCTGCCCAACTTGATTGGTCACAACTCGGATAGCTTCACGGAATTCAGCATTGGTTACCTCTCCTTGAGGTTGCACTTTTGGTGCATTAGGTACCCCTTGTTCTTTTGGTTCAACATTGCTTCTAGCGGAACGACATCTGACAGCCCTTCATGGTGGCATTATCTGAACGACACATGCAAGCATGAGTTAGAAGAAACTTTTTAGAGATAAACTCTATCGCACGAAATGAGTATGAAAGAAGTCAGATAATTCCTAAGTTTCACAACCTCTTAATTATATTTGTGGCGTGCTTTACACCGATAATCAGTACTCTACAGACACGAATTCATAGACTCTCTAAGACTCTTGAACTCTGTGCTCTGATACCAAGTTTGTCACACCCTGAGCCTACACCCTGGGTGGGACTGGCACTCGAGAACCATTGCTAGTCCAACGCGAACCCTTGGACTGGCTTACTACTCAGCGGAAGACTTAAAAACAAGAAATTGCCTCAAATAAGGAACTTATGACATAAACTTAGAATGTCTTAAAAGAAACATTCAAACTATCTAAGATGGCATTTCAAGTCTCAAAACATAAGCCAATAACAAAATAGTGACAAGAGTACTAACTAACTATCTATTTATAAAGCCTCTAAAACTGAGATGGATGTCGGGACAAGACCCACAACATCCTATTGAACTAAAATACTGAAAAGTAATAAAAAGGGATCCTCCAAAAGTAAGAAGGCTCACCAACAAACTCTGGAGGTCAACTAGAATCAACGATGGACTGGATGTTTATCCTGGTTACTTGTATCTTCATCATTAAAATATGCAGGCCAAATGACATCAGTACATTGAATGTATGATCATGCGAAGGGAATACTAAAATAAGATATAAGCTTGAAAGAAACTGAAAGAACAAATCTGGTCTCAAATCAACTCAACTGAACTCATTTCAATATAAAGTAGTATAAAGAAAAGCTTTAAAAACAAGGATAAAAACTCTGTGTATTTAGAAATACCATAATAATTTTGTATGTATGCAAAGATACAATATGAACTCTTGAATGTATATAAAAATATAATTTACTTTTGTGTATATAAGAATACAATATACTGTTATGGGAGTTTCTCTAACTGACAGCCATCACTTCAGAGCTATTGTGATGATACATCATTTTGCCTCATGCTGCCAGGGTCATCCTATACCTTATCGAGGGTATAGAACCTGACTACTAAGTGGATACACTAGTCTATGCTAAAAAAGCACTGAGGAATCATCTAAAGAGTATGACCCTTTTCTACCTATGGGGGCTAGGAGTTGTATGAACTACTCCCTATATCGGTGGTCAATACTGCTCTCAAAATATACTAGCTCATATGTTTAATAAATAACTCTGTGGTTTGAGATAATTACTCAAAAACTAGCCCAAAGGCTCTTTTGAAAATTAGTGATTCCTCTCTTGCTTAATTGTGAAAGCATTTATTCTTTATTGAAAACTAGCTCCCTTTGTTTTCTACAAATTGAAGAATTTTCTTTTCACAATAAGAACCTTTTCACAGTAAGGCACAATAAGAACCTTTTCACACTACCCTTTGTTTTCTATAAATTGAGGGATTTCCTCTTATTTTATGAAATACGAATTTTTCTAGACTACTTCTACTACTACTAAATTTAGTATTCAAGTGTACTTTACTGCCGTTGAGTGGTTTGCTGACACCGTTGTTTTAGGTACCGATACATCGATGATTAAGATCGTTCTATCCTGGGAGGATATATTCCATTAACCTCGGGTACTCTAGGGGAATAATTTCCTTAAGGGGACACTGTGCATTCTGTGGGCTCAATTTTCTCTCTTTGAGAAAAATATTTTTGTATTGTTTCTATTCGGTTTCTGATTCTATTTTCTCTACTAGTTTTATTTTTCTAGTTTGAAAATACTCTTTTAACTTTGTTGTTTCTTACCAAGTTCTTCAAAGTTTTGTTCTAAGTATCTTAGGAATACAAGATGAACAACAATATTGATCACTGGTATGCCATCATATTAATTGTGTTCAAATATGTGATAATCTTGCAGATTTGATAAACTAAGGCCTTGACAAGATAAAGAGTCTGAAGCACGTCGAGGGGGGGGGGGGGGAATTGAAGCTAAAAATTTCTGAGTTATATTTTAGGAAACTCAACCTGGGACTAAAGATCCTATAACCAAGTTCAATGGGGAGAACAAATCATATGATGACTTGTTGTGGAATGCACTATTCTTAATTTTATTCATTCCCTATGATGTGAGTGCATTCATCCTATAATGATTTGTGGAGGTTGAGTCTTGAAATTCTAATGAAAGTTTGTATCTCGTATGAGTGGGATGTCAAATTATAGGAGCATCCTTGACAGNTCATATGATGACTTGTTGTGGAATGCACTATTCTTAATTTTATTCATTCCCTATGATGTGAGTGCATTCATCCTATAATGATTTGTGGAGGTTGAGTCTTGAAATTCTAATGAAAGTTTGTATCTCGTATGAGTGGGATGTCAAATTATAGGAGCATCCTTGACAGATTTCATCTATGTGAGTGTGAAAGTAGGCCGCTTTCTATGAAAATGAGCTTGTTCTCAAAAACACTTATGAAAACCGGGATAGCACAAGGATGTAATGTGTTGGCTAAGAAAGCTTATTTCAACACCTTGATTATTGTGTGTAATCAATGATATTTTATTTCCACTAAGTAGTCATAGTTCAAGTCTGAGACCACTATTGACTCTGGAGTAAAGGTTATTATTTTACTAAGTGAAGGCTCAATACAGAGCACACTTTCATTATGCATAATAGTCTACGTTCAAATAAATTGGTGAACTCTCTTATTTTAATATTAAAATGAGCTGGGGAATGTTGGTGTATATGAATTTTATTATTAAAACATTAAGTGCATATGTTAGGTTCTTCTAACTTATATGACCAGTAGTTTTTGTTTTCTTGTAACTCATATGACCATTAGTGTCTTGTAACTTATGTAATATCTATCACATTTATCTACCCACATTGCTACCCCTCAGTCTACCCATTGATTATATGGAAGACTCCTTCACCTATAAATAGTGGTGTTTCTTCTTTGTGAAGTATCCCAAGAAATATAAGATAGAGTGTCCGTCAAAAAAGATGAGAAGTGTGAAATAATAGTTTACTGTTTAGTAATGAAAGAGTTAGTTGAGACAAAGAAGAATACTCTAAGTCTTCAACTATATTTACTATATACAAAAGAGAATATTTATATGCCGAAGGAAGGTGTTCTTTTGTGGAGCTTTGGACTCTTTAACTAATCCAGAGTTACTTGAGTTGTACACATTGTTGGGTTGTTGTATTCTGGAGGGGACAAGCCAAGAGTGATACTTTTGGCGGTGTAGATTATGCCGCAGTGGGCTTGATTCTCCTTAAAGAGAGCGAGATATCCGCATCTCAGCCTAAAGATTTATTTATTCATTTTTGTCATTTTATTTAACTATAATATTTTGTATTTGTGGTATATATTACACTAACATTCCGCATAGTAAACCTACCCTGCTTTCAAATAATAAAATAGCTAACGAGCCCTAAAACCTAAATTCCATCAAATTTTGCAGCCAAAACACAAGAACAACAACATGCCAAAAACAATATAAATGACAAGCATTTCAGGTAGCATCCTAAGCTGCACAGACTCTTCACTTACAATGTCGCATCGGTGCCAAACTCTCCAAAAATAAACTATTTTTTGGAGAATCCTACAAACACCCATTGCCATTTTTGAAGCATCTGAATAACATAAGCTTCATGAACCCACCTGTCATATATGCTAGTTAGCGACCCCAAATCAGGCACAAGAACCTTATCATCCTTCTTCTCTGCACCAGCAAAATACGATGTATCTCCATCTGCATTATCATAATGTGGAGAAATTTACTAGGTTTTCTTTTATTATATATATACACCATGTGATTCAATGATCAATATTCTGTTGCACATTTAATGTCCTCCACTAAAGTGAGTGTTTGAAAATTTTGTTCACACCCATAGTTTTAGTTTTTATTTTTTCTCCTATATTATAAGTAATAAATTGTTTTTACTTTTGATCTTTCCTTATGATATTTGATTATATACATTTAATTTTTAATTAGTTATATTACTTAATTATCAATATATCATGTTATGTTTATATTTTTACTTCATATTTGACAATAACACAATTATAAAAATAATATAATCCAAATATATCATACTTCAACACACTTAAATTAATTGAAAATTAGATATTTCTCAATCTAATATTATAAAGATCAAAAGAACATGAGACCAAAAAAATACTATTATCGACCCTTTTCTATTTTGAAAACTTTTTTTGGCATTAATCAACCAAGTTCTATCAATTCAAGAAAATATTCTATCCAAAATCAAAGGTTCATTGCTGCAAAAAGAAAATCACAATATAGAGTCTAACTATTACCCACTTATAGCTAGAATATTTTGATAAAAACTGATATTATATAAATTTAACTATGTAATATTTGATGCATAAATGTCATAATTTCCATTTGTAGGTCCTTGAATAGCCATAAGCTTCTCTAGAAAAATGTTGAAGTCTTCATATCTACTCAGCATACTTATCCTAACACTTCTTGAATCACTTTCAAATCTTCTTCCACTCCGTGTATGAATCTTGTGTTCTTTAAAAAGCTTTTCACAATCTTCCTCTTCAACTGCTTCGCAAATTAGCCATGCAAATGTTGTTTCAAAAACAATATGAATTTCAAAAGAAAAGAAAACTTTTTTCAAATATATATTGATAATATCATAGCTTATAATCTCAAACGTGACATAACATTGTAATTTTTTGTGAAGTTACGTTATTTTTTAAACAGACTAAAAAGAAAATGTTACGTTTTAATCTTTTGTAATTACCAGGGTGTGATTCACAAAAGTCTTTTGTGAAGAGGCAATATTGAAGAGGGTATGTCTAGAGGACAAAAAGTTCATTAGCCCTAACAACTTGTCTTAACCTCTTCCACCTGTTAGTCATAAGAGACTGACTATATTCAAAGAAATTTTCCATATTGGGATCCAAACAGCTATCAGAGATCACTTCAAGAATCTTAGCAG
Source organism: Solanum stenotomum (assembly GCF_019186545.1). Taxonomy (NCBI): domain Eukaryota; kingdom Viridiplantae; phylum Streptophyta; class Magnoliopsida; order Solanales; family Solanaceae; genus Solanum; species Solanum stenotomum. The sequence goes on from NC_064287.1 coordinate 26,620,314, forward strand.
CTCTAAGTTGAGCTTTTTTTGATACACCAATTGTACTAATCTCCATGAACTTTATCATCTTCCTTACCACCTCTTTGTCCTTAGCAAGTGCCCAACTGCATGTAAATCAAATTATAATAAGTGATAAACTGAAATTTGTATACTTCTAAAAGTTTATATCGAAAGGGGAGCGTAGGAAAAATGATAATATCGGCTCTAAGTAATCTTTAGACTTGTAATTAATGTTTGAAAATTTACCCAATACTGGAACCAGCATGGCCAGTTCATTTGGAAATAGTGAAGAGCATAACATCATGGTTTGTAGGTATGGTAATAGCAGTGTACTGTGGCCAATAATAAGCTAAATCATAGATTAATTTTCCTTGATCACCATTAACTACAGGCTCTCTAATAACCCCATCAGGATTATTTGGAGATGTAATGAACTCAATATAAGCTTTACTTTTCTCAAAAGTTCTTGCATCTCCTGCCCATTTGTGTAGTCCTGACCTCACAAAATCAGTCACTTCTGGATACGCCTGCAAAAAGACAATTACTTAGTAATTAATCAAGAAATATCACTTTTAAGTATACTAACTAAGTCGCACGATGTGTTCCAAGAATTATATATTGTGTAGTATTTAAGGGTGTGGCCTTGTGATTACTGCAATTATCAGAAAAAGAATTATGACTCATGTTATAATAATGGATCTAACATGTACCAAGAACCATGTGACTAATTAATAAAGAACAATAACTAATATTTTTAACATGTATTGCAAATCTTTGCATGAACCATGTTCTTATAAATATGTTTCTTAGGATACATTGTAAGTAACCAACATTGTCTCAACGAGAAACATGGTATGTTAATATGAGTGAAACAATATTAAACATGTAAGTAACCAACAATGTTTCATTGACTTTTAATAGGTTAATTAGAGATTAATCAACATTAGATATATTAAAATAATATCTATAGTCAAAAGGAATCATTAACCTTGTTAAGTCCTAAAACCTTAATATATAACCCCTTTTAATAACTTTTAATTTTAGACCACTAATTTTATAAACCATAGGCTAGGACATATATCTCAATTTAAATAAAAAAAAGTATATCGTATAAATGCGTACCGAATAAAAAGTGTAGCTGAAACTACACTGATTGGCTCAAGTTGATCAGTAGGAGAAAGAGCATGAAGTGCAGTCTGCATAAGCTAGCTTGATCCAGTGCCAACAATAGTATAATGATCATCCACAATTGCATTTCCAACTACATTATTCAGCCTCATAATTTGTTCTTCTAGTTTTGACTCCAAGAACCAACACAAGCTATTACCATTAGCAAAATAACTCAATGAATCATTACCATTGAATGTTATGTCACACTTGTTCCCCTCTTTTCTCCAATATGACTTATACATTGTTTGATCACCACTATACACACATGACAAAAGTCAAATCCCAAATTAGTATTCCAACAAAGAATTGAGCAATTTGTAACTTTTCTACAATTTTTTATAAAAATAGACCTAATCTCTAGAAACATAATAAATCACTCAACATTGAATAAATTGAAATTGGTGATTTCATATATAAAAAATTGAATCACGGGGATTGACCAAGACCATAAGCGTATAACTTATACAAAATATTCTAACTAAAAATAAATTAAAATTGTAAATGAATACTCATTGATCTAGATTAATAATGGTGGAAGTGTCCTTAGGGTCAGTTTCTGAATTTGCACAAGGGACGGAAGAACACTTGACAACGCAATCATCTGTTCCACACATCTCTTTCTCTTTTTTGTGAAACCTTAAATCAATCACAAATAAATTTATAGGAAAAGAAAATAGATTTGGTGTCTAGATATAGGGAACGAGAGAAGTCTAATTGCCATAAAATCTTTTTTAATTAATATGCAGAATTTTGACTGGATTTTCTTATTAATTGCACTTGTCAGTATCCACCAAAGTCTTTCTAAGTAATTTGACTAGATTTTTAAATGGGTTCTCCCAATTATCTCTTTCTAAATGTAGTTATTAAGGTATTTATTACATATCTTAGTCATGCATTATATTGCGTACACATGTTTATTTGTCATAATATAATTACAATATAATTATAAGTGTATTTGTTGGTTGCACAAAAAATCTCTTAAGTAATAGGACTAGATTATTAAATGGGTTCTCTTAATAAATATTTTTAAATGTAGTTATTAAGGTAGGTATTACATAGCTTAGTCATTATGCAATATAACACTTACACAGTGTAATAACACAATTAAAATAATTTAAAAGTAAAATTTAATCATAAAAAATGAAACTTAATAATTGATAAGTATGTGCCTTTATGAATGATAATAAATTAGGTATTTCAGATACATATTATTTCTTAAACATATATTAATAAATAATCAAATATTTGTAACTAATATTGTAGAAAGTAATTGATATATATATTTTCATATCAATAATATTTCAATCTAATTAATTTTTAAATTTAATAGAACACATTTTGTAAGAACATCATGGACTAAATATTTGAAAGAAAGATTAATATCTACGTGAATCATAATTATTTTTCTTATAATTGTGGTGTTAGGGTTAACTTGCCTTCGATCACTATCAAGATTTGAACAGGTGGAGTATTTTTCCTTTGTTGGAATTTAAATTTGGGATCTCATGATTTTCAATTCACTTCATTGATCACTAGATTGCCCGAAGGGCAACATGAATTACAGTTTGTAGAACACATTAGTTACTTAATTAGTCTAAGTGAGCTTTCTTTGATTATAACTAATATTAATTCTATTTCGTATGTTTAAATTTCAATAGAGATAGAAGGCAAGTCAACTCTGACACAACACTTATAAGAAAAATAATTGTGATTCATGTTATAGCTAATGGATCTACATATACCAAGAATCATGTGATTAATTAATAAAGAAACAAGCACAAATCTTTGCATGAACCATGTTCCTAAATGTTTCTTCACGATACAATGTAAGTAACCAACATTATCCCTGTCACGACTTGAGCCTACACCCTGAACTTAGCCGGCACTCAAGAACCATTGTTGGTCCCCAAGAGAATCCTCATCATAGATGGCTACAAGCAGAAGACTAACTCAAGCACACATACGCTTAAAACAGAATTAAATTCATTGAACTCCAATAGTGAACTTTAAGAAAGTCTGACCAATACTCAAAAGACAGTAAATACATAAAACTCTTCAACTCTGTCTATCTATGAAACCTCTACTTTTACAAAAAGATATCAGGACAAGACCCACGACATCTCAAAACTACTAACTATAAGGTAAAGGTAATGTCCTCTGGAATATAAGAAGACTCGCCAAAGCTGACTGGAATATCACATGACCTCAACGAAATGCCTATTGATGATCCTGAATACCTTTATCTACATCATGAAACGATGCAGGTCAAATGGCTCAGTACATGAAATGTACGAGCATTAAGGGGAATTCTAAAGCATAAACATAGGATTGAACTTGATAAAAAGGAAACATACTTACCTTTTCTCAACTCACTCAACTAAACTCAACTCAAGAATATGATACTCAACTCAAAGGTACTCAACTCAAGATACTCAACTCACGATACTCAAGGATAAAGCAACAATAAAAGATGCAATATATGGAAAACATTTAAAACAATAGATAATAACTCAATCGTATTGAAGAATATAATAATAACTCAATTTGTATATAAAAAATATAGTATAACTCTATGGGAGATTCTCTAACCGACAACCATCACTATGAGCTATGTAATAATACAACATCTGACCCACGCTTCCAGAATAGTCCTATACTTTGTCGGGGTATAGAGCCTACTACTAAGTGGATCCACTAGTATATGCTAAAACACATTAAAGAATCCTCTAAAAAGTATGACTATTTCTACCCACGTTGGCTACATTATTTATGGAGACTTGAGTTATCTGAACTCGTCCCCATATCGGTGTTCAATACTACTCCTAAATGTAACTAGCTCGTATATTTAAAAACATAACTCTTTCTGAGGTTTGAGATTATTACTCAAAAATCCTTCTCTTAAAAGAGATGGTACTAAAATTGCTCGTGAAACTCTTTTGGAAATCGGTGTTTTCTCTCATCTTAAATGTGAAAACATTTACTCTTGGGAATACTTAGTTTCCATATATCATTTTAAAGAAAATGAACTTAGCTCTACTCTTCCTCAAACTCATATGCTCAAGTTTGAAAACATGTTTTAATACAATTTGCAAAAAGACCTCATAAAATAGGATTCATACCGAATTATGGAGGTGAACGACTCAATTCAAGGTTTTCAATAACCATGCATAAAACTCTATACTTGGAACTCAACAACTCAGAACTCAAGGAGTCAATGATAGTACTCATCTCAAGAATGCTAGACTCGGAGGGTTCATGCGGAATTATGGGCATAAACTACTTAACTTAAGGACTCAATGATAACTCTCATCTCAAGACTGCTCGACTCATAGGGTTCATGCGGAATTATGGGAATGAACTACTCAACTCAAGGACCTTCATGGGTAATATGTAGTAGCCCCATGATTAGGAATATAATTCCAAAATGATTAGAAACTCAATACAGAAGACTTAAAACTTGAAGATACTACTCCTCTCAAAGATACTCAACTGATGAAGTTCATGCAGAAATTAGGGGCATGAACGACTCGACTCAAGGGTCTAAATAACAATATGGAACTCATGTATATGACTCTTCTCATTCTCATACTTCCTCAAAACTCAGTTTAAAACTCAAGTGTTGTCTTTGAAAAACATCTCAAGATTTATAACTCAAAATAGGGTTCATGTTGAATTATAGACATGAACAAATCAACTCACGGATCTCAATAAAATATAGAAACTCAATAATTACGAATAGAATATTTAAAATAACCATGAACTCAAGAACTGAAATCAACTTATCTCAAGAAAACTCAAATCTAGGGGTAGAATCCTAGATTATTTTACTAATTTCAAAGAAGATGTAGGGCTTGAGGACGAACTATTCCAACACTATGATAGCCTTACATATCTGAAAAAACAAGGTTCTTTAAGAATCTTGAAGAAGAACTTGATTAGAAGCTTTGAAACCCTAGCTTGAAGGTAAACAATCAAGAAAACCTTTCTTGAGATTCTTGAATTAGTTTCTTGAAATCTCTATGGCCAAGAATTATGATTTTCATTAGTGATTCATAATTGTATTGAGGAATTTGAGTTGAAAAGAATGAAATTCTTGGAGAAAGGCTTAACTTGAAGAAGAATCTTGAAAAAGATTGAAAGAAGCTTGAATGGAATCTTCGACTTTGATTTTTCCTTAGAGTTTTGCCCTAGGGTCTGAGAGAGAAGAGAATGATGGATTAAAATATGAAAATCTGATTGTGTTGAGCCTTTTACTAGTTAAGAAATTCTTTTAGGGTTTTCTTGGAGGTAAAAAGACAAAAATGACTCTTTTTAATATTTTCTCGTCGACTAATTTGTAACAGCATTGTATCAAGTTACTAAAATAGTCATAACTTTTTATTCAGAAGTTGGATTGACGCGAAATTGGTAGCATTAGAAAGTAGATTCAAATACCTTTAATTTGATAGGTAATGGGCCACGTAACTCTTTATATTCTAAGAGATATAGTCGTTAAGTTGACCCAAGTAGAATCTTAAATCAAAACTTAATCGATAAGGAAACTTCAAAAATACTTATCAAGAACTCATCAAGAAATTAATTTTTTCACTATATATGGATAGTTTCGCAAAAGAAACTCATGATTAGCATGTGGGTGAACAAACACAATACTATGGAAGCTTGCATACCTCAAAGAACTAGGTTCTAGGCGAAATCTTGAATTTCTTGAACGAACGCTTGAAACTTTGAACTTTGTTTCCTCTTGCATCCTCTCTCTAAAACCCTACAAGATTTTGGGGATGAATGAAACTGATGCTAATCTGTTTATACCCTTAATTGGGTGTAATTCGCATTTAGAATAAGTGGGGGTAAGGAAAAGACTAAAATACCCCTCCTATTTTGGGGTAACTTTCCTTAAATGGACAACCTATCTTCAAAAGGGAATATCTCCCTATGCGATCTTGAAAATTAGAAAACTCGGTGGCGTTGGAAAGAGGACTCAGTGATCTTTCATTTTATATCTTGTGGGTCTCCTAACGTATCTTGTACTGAAAGTTATGGTCGTTTAAAGTTGACCCAAAACTTAAAAGAACTTAGTTATGACTTGAATGAATTCTCTTTAATTATTTTTGGTACTCAAAATACTATATCTAGTGACCTGACCTTAATACTTAAGAAATTTTAATTTTTTGGTATAATCCTACTCACAACGAAGAAGGGTTCGAGTCTTAGCTCAAACTTTTTTTAGGGTGTTACAGTACTAGAGAGAGACATGGTATGTTAACAAAAGTGAAGCAGTATCCTTGAGTCCTTGACTCTTTAATAGCCTAATTAGAGATTGATCAACATTTGACCTATTAAAATACAATACTCTATCCATTTTAATTTCTTATTCTATTTTGATTCGACATAAAATTTAAGAAAGTATAAAGAACTTTTGAAACATTGTACGAATATTAGTTGACAACACTAACAACATTTCCACATGATTGTGGTCATATGCCAAGTGCTTAGGGATCAGCCAGAGCTTTCTTATTGGATAGTATCCCACGATTGTAAGTCATAAATAATTTACTTCAGTCATTTGTAATGACATTCTAGATCCTAGCAACACAACATCAATATACTATTTTTCTTGAAGTTTCAATCATGCTTTATTGTAACACCCCAAAAGAAATTAAAATGAAATCCAAATTATTCTGTGTATGTATAAAACGAATTCAAGATTTTTAATTTGTATATGTGTATTAAGGTCCATTTATTAGTGAGGAAAGTATTTCGAATGTTATTCATGTTATAATTAATGGATCTAGCATGTACAAAGAATCATGTGATTAATTATTAAAGGACAAGCACTATGTGTTTATTTATGATACAATGCAGGTAACAAACATTGTCTCAGCGAGAGACATGGTATGTTTACATAATTAAAGCATTATTAAGCATCATGTTTCATTGAATTTTAATATGTTAATTAGAGATTGATCAACATTAGTTAGAAGGAATTATTAGTCTACTGAGTCTAGAAACTTAAAAAAAAAAATAAAAAAAAAAATAAAATATATATATATATATATATATATATATATCAAATTATTTTTTAAAGGCGTTTTTTAAATAAAGTCTAACTTCAGACCACTAATTTAATTGAGTATAGTATATCCATCACAATTTAAATAAAAATATACATACTAACAAAAAGTTTTATTTGTTAATGCATAATGAATAAAAAGGTGCAACTTAAACTACATTGATGGGCTCAAATTTATCATGAAGTGCAAGTTGAATAAGCTGGTTGGATCTTGTGCCAACACCAATATAATGATGGTCCAGCTAGCAATATATAGCTAGGGCGGTCAGTCGGACATTCTTTGTAAAAAAATTATACGAAGTATATAGATTACAAATTTTCATACATATATCTTGAACACCCTAAATTAAATTTCTGATTTTGTTACTACATCCACAACTACATTCTCAAACCATATTGTGCAGCCACTTAATTTCTTCCTCTATTTTTCACTCCAAGATTCAGTACAAGCATCTATCATAAGCAAAATAACTCTACTTAATATCCGCGGTAGTGAGAGATAGCAAGTAGAAAGGTGTAGGTAGAGGAGTGCTAACATCATCATCATTAAAAGATACACTATGTAAATAGAATAAAAATGAATTTTTTGCACTATTAAGTTAATGAATCTTCTTGACATAGTTTTTTTTTTTCTTTTTTTATTGAATTCCCTTATTTGATTTCTGACTCTCCAATCAATAAATAAAACTAAAATTAATGGAAGTGCAATAAAACTAACTCATCCAATAGACAATTAGAACGTCGATCAAAGTGGCAACAACATAACGACCCAACATCCAAACAGAAGTCCTTACGATTTACACCTATTGAGATTGGGTGAATTTATCATGGGAATTAACCTTATGTAATCTATCATGGCATTCGTGTTCGAATTCTTCACTGTTGGATTCATTGCTAGCATATAGTTCCCTATATGAGGGTTAAAAGGGTGCTTAATATCTAATAAGCTTTTTAAAAGATTCAATGGATAGATAAGTTTTATTTTCTTATTGTATTTCTCATTATCAATCACCACTTCTAAGTCCTTTAACACAACTATTTTTTTCCTTATTTCTCTCATTAGTCATAGAGCTTCTTCTTTTTCATGGGTTATGTACCTAATGTTTGTGTAATTAAGACACAACTTCGAATGCAAGTGTCTATGATCGTACAATAGTAAAGTAACCCAATCAAGGGTTGAGGTCGAGTCCCAAGGGAGTGGTTTTGAGAATTAATAGAAATATAAAATTAAGTTCTAATTTGTCATAGCTAAAAACATTTTCCAATATAAACATGTTAAATCTAAGGAGTGACACAAGCGTCAATTATCAATGGGGGTTTCTAATAAGTAAGCAAAAACAACAAAAATGAAAAGAATACTAATCAAGGAGATGGGATTCTTGGGATGTGATAGGAATACGGGATAAACTAAACTATTGGGTACATGATTTTTATAATAAATCCGTTTAATATTTGTGACTAGGCTAGACTATAGTGGGGGTAAATTCTCTCTCGAGCAACTTACCCCGAATCAACTCAGTTTCTCTCGAACACTGAGTTGTCGCATGAAGAACAGCCTCCGCATTAGCCCACTCACTCTCTCGAGCTGAGTGTGTGGGAGAAGGACTAGGGTACACTCTCTCGAGCTGAACCTCTGGTCGACCCAATCTCACCAGCCATCAATTCAGTAGTCTTAGTTTTACGACCTCTCTCTCGAGCAAGCCGAAAACACAAAGGTGAAATCATATTTGCAACTACAATTTCATTAAGTTCCACCACAACTACTCAATGAAATCACATCTAAATAACAAATAACTCATCAACAAGCAAGACCCAATAGATAATCTAACCCATATTCATAAAATCACACCCCAAGAATTGGGGTTTTAGCTAGACATATAAAAGAGATAGAAATTTATACCAATATGAGTTTGCATTCAAATGGGTATGAAGATTTAAGTCTCAAAACAAGCAAAGAGTGAAGAATCCACAAGACCCAAGTCCAAATTCTTGGAGTTGAAACCCTTTGAATCTTCAAGTTCTTCAAAACCCTCTTCAAACTTAGAACTCAAAATTTTATGTTAAAAATTCTATATTAAAAATCTGATATTAAGCTACGACNNAAAGGTGAAATCATATTTGCAACTACAATTTCATTAAGTTCCACCACAACTACTCAATGAAATCACATCTAAATAACAAATAACTCATCAACAAGCAAGACCCAATAGATAATCTAACCCATATTCATAAAATCACACCCCAAGAATTGAGGTTTTAGCTAGACATATAAAAGAGATAGAAATTTATACCAATATGAGTTTGCATTCAAATGGGTATGAAGATTTAAGTCTCAAAACAAGCAAAGAGTGAAGAATCCACAAGACCCAAGTCCAAATTCTTGGAGTTGAAACCCTTTGAATCTTCAAGTTCTTCAAAACCCTCTTCAAACTTAGAACTCAAAATTTTATGTTAAAAATTCTATATTAAAAATCTGATATTAAGCTACGACTCTCAACGAGTATTTATAGTTTTCAAAAATTTGTGTTGCAACGGATCATTCAGCCTCATTAGTCAAGATCGCCGATCAACTCGACGATCTGCCCTTTGGTAGGTTTCAATGATCGTGTTTTGGATCATTGGGCGACATAGTACTGCTACGCAGAACTGCTCGGCGACACGCCGACTGCTCCTTTTCACCGTCAATTTGATTCTTTCTTTTAAGGCTCAGCACACTGGAACAAAAGGCAAGGATAAGACCTTTTGGCGACTCGCCGAATGGGTTCACGATTCTCAGATCTTCATTTCTTCGTTCTTTCAGCTGCCTTTGGCTGCCTTTGTTCCTTTTTGCTAAGTAGTGTCCATGCTTTCCCTCCAACTCCAAAAACCTAAAACTTAAGGGCTTTCATCAGATTTTGAGACAAAATATGCATTTGAGGACACTAATTTTATCAAAATACAGCCCTAAATGAGTCCAATTTGTGGACTCATCAACACCCCCAACTTAAACTTTTGCTTGTCCTCAAGGAAACTCAAGTTCGGCTGTTCAAAATGGGTGTCTCAAACAGTGCTATACAAGAATCAATCATAAATGTACACAACAAGACTTAACTTACTCTTGCAAGGATCAAATGTGCACTCAAAGTTTCAAGTTGTGACATACCATTATCAAAGAATATTGAGCTCACAATAGTTGCTTCAAATGCAAGTTCAAGCTCAACTATAGTGCTCAAATTCTCTCACATAGAGAATGATTCCATATTCACGCAATGGTTCACAGTTTAAAGCTTCGGAATTAGTTGCAACACTCACACTCACAAAGAAGAACACAATGCATAATTCCACCCATAGGTTTACCCGTATTTTCCAATCAACACTTGCTTCAGCTCACTCAAGATCAAAAAGGTTTTTTCAAGACTTGTAATGGGGTCGAGCTCAAAGGTATGGTCATTTAGGCTCAGTGACTTTCATCCTCATGAAATGTGGTACTCACAACACTTCCTTTCCTCTTCCTTCATCATTTTCTTTAGTGCTCATAAGTCATCCTATTATTCACTCTCCATGGATTGTTTGGAAACCCCATTTTCTTTTGTACTTTATTCCACAACTTTCTTTTTCATTCTTTTCTTCTCTTTTTCTCTTTTTTTTTTTTATGTGAAGGGTTCCTGTTTTCTCAACACCATGTGTTAAAGGAGACTTTCCTTGCACTTCTTGACTTTTCCTTTTCTTTTCACCACACCCCCAACTTAGGCTTTTGGCCTAAGTTGTCTATTCAATCAACCACAAATCAAGAGGATTATAGGTAGTGGATTAAGAGAGGTCTAGTTTTCATCAAGTTTCTTCCAAAGAAAGGTAAGGCTCAAGAGGTGTTCAAAAGCAGTTCACACACTCACAAGGAAGGCCATAAAAGAGGTATATATCAAATTGGCTCAGACTCTTAGAAGTTGCCTAAGATCATATCAATGAGATAGTATCTCTTAGTTGACTGGAACAATGGGGCAAATTCTAGGATCCATCATGCATAGTTCACAAGTAAGCTCATCAACTAGGCAGTGACACTATAAGTCAAACAAGACTCCACACTTTCGCTAGTGTGCAACGATCATCACAAGAGACTCAATTTGATCATTGGCTAGTCACAATGAGATGCACAGAGTTCACATATTGTCTATGCAACTTCATTTGGCCTCATTGTAGCCTCACATTCATGTTTGTTGGATTATAAACACTATCCAAGTCATCAATATTAATCAGAACCGATACTCAAATTTGCGAAGGAACAGCCACATTCAATACAGAAAGGGTGGCAAAAAAAATTTGGAATTTCGGAAGGGTCAAAATCATTTCGCAATTTAAAACACGGAACCACAAGCTCAAACCTCTACAAAACAGTGTATAAAACACAATTTTTAAACCGAATAGCCCAAATATACACACAAAAACATGAGTCATAAATAGCACATAAAAGGTGAGCCTCACCCCACCATAATTAAAAAGTATTTGTCCTCAAATGCAAATGAAATAAAGTATCCAAAAGTGAAAGTAAGTAAGACAGAGAGGGAGGTAAAGAAAGGATCATATCTATGTAGTCTCTCCATATGTCTGGGGATCAGTGCCCGATGCCTTACCATGAGCCTAGGCATCAGTGCTTGGGGTAACCTCAGAGGGAATAGAAGTGCCAGATCCAGTAAGAGCTACTGTGGACGTCTCAGTAGGCGATGTCTGGATCACCAGCTGCACCACCATCTTCACAAGATCTGGCAAATCTCTAAATATTCTCTCCTCTAAGCTCTCTATCATCTCATCATCATGTACCACTATCTTCTCTTCTCGGTCTCTACATCCAACACCTCATCTATTGTCACATTTCTTTGTACATCTCTAGTGGTGACCGGAATCTCAGAAGTATCCAAGTCGTCTGCCTTCCCTATTAATGAACTCAAGTCGGTAGACTTTAGATAGTCTATGTCCTTCCTCAAATCTGCTACTTCATCTTTCAAAATCGTTACCTCAGAGTATTCCCCGTGTTTGCTCTCACAAGTTGTGACTCTCACAGTCAACGCATCAACAGAAGTCTGAAGGGGTGTGAGTGCAGCAACTATGGCACTCTCGATCATCCCTGGAATGGATCTCTCTAGTCGAGTTGCCCGTGTATTAGCTGATTGGGCCAAATGCCCCATTTTCAAGATCATGGCCCGAGAAATCCTGATAGGTTGGGAGGAGGAAGAAGCACCTGGGCCTGTGAAGAAGAGAAAGGATCGGATGTACCAGAAGGCCCAGAGGCCAGAGTAGGGGAAGATGCCTCTGCATGTAATGAGTCAACATCAACATCCAGAGAAATATCTACCGGAACTGCTCTCCTCCCGTCAGCTTCCTCTCGTATGAACTCGGCCTCAATACGCCGGATGTCGCTAGAGGATGAAGCGGTGACCTTAATATCCCTCACAGTGTCCCGGGGTACTCTAGCATGCCGGCATAGCTCAGTGATCGGGACTGGGAATGGCAGAGAAGTCATTTTCGGTTTGGCTCTCATGGTTATCTCTTGTGAAATCAGCAGTCCTAGGTCTATGCGCCTCCTGGACATGATAGAACCAAGACAAGCTGCCTTAGGATGGCGTAAAATGGACTCGTTCTGGGATGGCATTATGGTGTTGTTGATAAAGCCAAACCAGAACCTGGCAGTAACTGTCATGTCCCTCTTCTCAATAGGAGCCCCTACCCCGATCCACCTCGGGGTGGTGTCAAAAATCAAAGGAGTCAGCCAAACCTTTAGGTCATCTAGGGACTGAACAATAGGCAACCCCTCGTAAGGAAGTGTAGAATGTAGCGATCTACCCAATACAGTTTTTATAAATTCGTTGTTGTAATCCACTTCCTTGCCTCTGACCATGACTGACTTCACTGGTCTAAACTCGCTTGCCTTCTTTTTGCTCTTGGGCATTAATTCCCCATAAGGTGTGTAAAATTCCCTGACCCAAGAAGGAATGTAAGGGCCTCGAGGTCTTAAGAACTGCTCAAACTCATGGTAGCAGAGGGTGTCCATAACAGCAGGATAGTTTCCTTCCAGGACCTCCATAGATAATAACTTCTCCTCTAGGATGGTCCGTACCCCGTCACCTTTCAATCTGTTCAGCAGTCTAGGTGGAGGAATGATGGGGAGTGCAGGGATCGCTGGAGGTGTCTAAGATGACACATAGTTTGTTGTCGAAGGAGTGGCAGCTGAGGGAATTTTGGTGGATGTGGATGTGGATTGAGATCTATCCCGAAGCTCATCCCTTCAGTTAATCAGAGGCTGCTCATCTTTTGGTTCAGAAAAATTAGCCTGGGTTTCAACAACTACTCCTTTCCTAGCTATGTGCTTCTTTCTTTGGCCTTTGTCTCCCGGTAGGAGTTCTTGACTTCTCTTCTCTAGGAGATTTGATCCCCCTTAATTTATAGTTATGCCCAGTGCTTTTGTCTTGGGTGGCATAGTTAGATTTGTATGTACGATATTTGCAAAAGATCGGGAGAAATTAAGAGAGAATCAAACACAAGCACATAAAATCTATTGCAGACAAGCTCGCCGATCCAGTCGGCAAGTTGCCGAACCTCTTTGACGAGCTAGATCGGGCTCGCCAAAGGGATTGGCTTAAAAATTGAGGCAAGTCAGCGATGTTAAGGCCTCTTCGTCGAATCACCGACTACTTTCGGTGAGCAAGGACTTTTCCACTGAAAGTTACAGTGCAACAAGAGTTTCAGGGGTGCAGACAAAGGGCGATTAATCAGACTTTCGATGCATCGTCAAGTGCTTTTGGCGACCTCAAGCTTTCTTGTCGAAGTCACAGAATCCAACAACACATATAGCATGAGATTAAAGGCGATATGGGGTCATTAGGCGAACCGCCGAGTGGTTCAGCGAGCTCGACCCGCCTCGCCAAACAGCCCAACGTGCCTATTTCCAACCTACCTTCTCGAATTCAACCCTGCAACCCCTGAAAACAAAATCAAAGCATGCACTAATGGAATTCAATCAAGACCCGCAATACCCATCACCCCGGAATACTCAGATTTTTCTCGGTTTTGCCAAATTTGACCATTTAACGATATTTGCTCTTAAGAATGATGTCACCTGCTCTATCATTGAGCAATTCACGTCAATTAGCCCAAACATGGGCTACCCAGACTTTACCCAATCAATCCGAACAACATGCAAGCAGAACCCAACAAAATTTCATTCATTTAAAAGAACAATTACACAGGTATTTGATGATCAAAACAATACGGGCAAGATTTTGAAGTTAAAATAAGCATGGAAACATTCTAATCCTATTAGAGAGGCCCAGCACACGACAATACGATATGTTCATTGCAAATGAGTACAAAATTTTTGAAAGCAAACTCGAGATTCGGAAACCAACCTTATATGCCGATTGAAATAGGATTGAAATGCTAGGCGGCAAAAAAATCCTAGTTCCAAGCACCAATCAACAACTAAATACTAGTGGAAAGCACGAATATTGAAAATACTACCTTGGTGTGAGTTTGTGAAGTTTAAAAGCGAGGGAGAGTGAAGAAGTTCAAATTTTGAGACCTTTCGCAATTATAAAACGCTCAGTTCGCGTCCATTGGGTGACGTTAGTTGCACTCGTTGATCCACTAGGCGACACGCCAAGTGGTCACTTGGCTCGCCGAGTTTTACAGGACCTTCAGCCAAATAGATGGTCCAAACAACGGTCTGAATCGTGATCGCCGACCTAGTCGGCCGCATGCCGAACTGCTTCTTAAGCTCGCCGAGTTTTACAAGCTCTAAATTAAACTTGTGTTGAGCCAAACAGCGGGTCAAGTCGGGCACGCTGACTGACCATGTTACTTGCCACTCTGTCCTTTCCAAACACTTTCCGCGTTTAAACCTATACAACCAACACACCATTATTTATAAAAGCAAACTAAAGCATTTAAAGGGTTTTGGGTTTCCTCTAAAATAGCGCCTTAGTTAACGTCGTGGAACGACGCAAGTCACCATTCAAGCTTCATTGTTGGGGTTAGCCATATTATCACTAGGCAACCCCTTATTTTTTTGCGAGTGGATATGAGGCAACGCATGACCCTTAAGGTTTTCGAGCAGCTAGACAACTCTTGAATGATACCAAATCATTTACTTCATCCCTTCAATGTCTTGTTTCAATTCATACAGCTCTCTAGCTTGCTCAGTAACCTTGTGGAGAATAGTTGAGAGCATTCCCTCAATGCGTTTAACCTCATTGTCCTTGGGACTTCTTCACTCATGAGGAGGGAAATATCTATCCTTCCTCTTGCACTGAAGTTCGATCTTCACCATCTTTTTGGCCAACTCATCCATCTAAGTCATCAGTGTGGCCAACATGAAGTCCTTTTCTATTTCTTGGTTCATTTTAGCCATGTTGTCGAGCAGTTGGACTGCCCTCACATATGGTTGTTTTGCAATACCATCCGGAATGAGTTGGTCGACCAACCTCTTGTTTCTGGGGCCAAGACCTCTGTAGAATCAGTCAAGGAGGATTATGTCAGGAATGTCATGAATTGGGCATTGAGTGATCAGTTCTTTAAACCTTGTCCATGACTTGTGGACCCTTTCACCCTCCAATTACTTGAAGGATAGGATACGATCCTGAATCATCATTTCCTCTAATGGAGGAAACTCCATTAGATCGCAAGTGTTGATTGATATATTCACCTCCTCTTCTTTTGAAGCACAAATCATCAAAACAAAACTAAAAATAAAGTTAGTAAAACTACAACTAAGAAGAACAAAAATTCTACTAATCTAAGATTTCTCAAATAACACCACTCCCAGGAAGTAGCCCCATTTTGATGTTTGCGTAATCAAGACACAACTTCCAATGCAAGTGTCTACGATCGTACAATAGTAAAGTAACCCAACCAAGGGTTGGGGTTGAGTCCCAAGGGAGTGGTTTTGAGAATTAATAGAAAAATAAAATCAACTTCTAATTATTCATAGCTAAAAACATTATCGAATATAAACATGTTTTAAGGGGTGACGCAAGTGTCAATTCACAATGGGGGTTTGAAATAAGTAAGCAAAAACAACAAAAATACCAAGAGTACTAATCAAGGATATGGGATTCTTGGGATGTGATAGGAATACGGGATAAACTAAACTATTGGGTACATACTTGTGATAATAAATCCATTGAATATTTGTGACTAGGCTAGACTATAGTGGGGTAAATTCTCTCTCAAGCAACTTACCTCGAATCAACTCGATTTCTCTCGAACACCGAGTTATCGCATGAAGAACAACCTCTGCCTTAGCCCACTCACTCTCTCGAGCTGAGTGTGTGGGAGAAGGACTAGGGTTCACTCTCTCGAGCTGAACCTCATGTCGACCCAATTCCACCGACCATCAATTTAGTAGTCTTAGTTTTACGACCTCTCTCTCGAACAAGCCGAANCAAGGAGATGGGATTCTTGGGATGTGATAGGAATACGGGATAAACTAAACTATTGGGTACATACTTGTGATAATAAATCCATTGAATATTTGTGACTAGGCTAGACTATAGTGGGGTAAATTCTCTCTCGAGCAACTTACCCCGAATCAACTCGATTTCTCTCGAACACCGAGTTATCGCATGAAGAACAACCTCTACCTTAGCCCACTCACTCTCTCGAGCTAAGTGTGTGGGAGAAGGACTAGGGTTCACTCTCTCGAGCTGAACCTCATGTCGACCCAATTCCACCGACCATCAATTTAGTAGTCTTAGTTTTACGACCTCTCTCTCGAACAAGCCGAAAACACAAAGGTGAAATCGTATTTGCAATTACAATTTTATAAGTTCCACCACAACTACTAAATGAAATCACATCTAAAAAACAAATAAATCATAAACAAGCAAGACCCAGAAGATAATCTAACCCATATTCACAAAATCACACCCCAAGAATTGGAGTTTTAGCTAGACATGTAAAAGAGATAGAAATTTATACCAATATGAGTTTGCATTAAAATGGGTATGAAGATTTAAATCTCAAAAGAAGCAAAGAGTGAAGAATCCACAAGATCCAAGTCCAAATTCTTGGAGTTGAAACCCTTTGAATCTTCAAGTTCTTCAAAACCCTCTCCAAACTTAGAACTCAAAATTCTATATTAAAAATTCTGTATTAAAAATTCTATATTAAAAATCTGATATTAAGCTACAACTCTCAATTAGTATTTATAGTTTTCAAAAATATGTACTACAGCGGATCATTATGCGTCATTAGTCGAGATCGCCGATCAACTCGGCGATCAGCCCTTTGGTAGGTTTCATCGCCGTCTTGCTCTATCCTTCAGCATCGTTGTGTTTTGGATCATTGGGCAACATAGTACTTCTTTGCGGAGCTGCTCGGCGACACGCCGACTTCTCCTTTTAACCGCCGATTTGATCCTTTCTTTTAAAACTCAGAACACTGGAACAATAGGCGCGGATAAGAACTTTTGGCGACTCGCCGAATGGGTTTGGCGATTCTCAGATCTTCATTTCTTCGTTCTTTCAGCTGCCTTTGTTCCTTTTTGCTAAGTAGTGTACATGCTTTCCCTCTAACTCCAAATACCTGAAACTTAAGGGTTTTCACCAGTTATTGTGACAAAATATGTATTCGAGGACACTAATTTTATCAAAATGCAGCCCTAAATGAGTCCAATTTGTGAACTCATCAGTACCCACAAGTCTAAATTGAACTAAGTTTATAGGAGGGATTTCCAGATACCCCTTCCATTAAGACTTGTGAATATAAAAACCCATTACTAAAAGAAGATGCCCTAGAGCTAATGAGAGAAACAAGAACATAAATAGTTGTGTTAAAGAAATAAAGTAATGATTTACAATGAACGGCAAGAAATTTATACTTATATGACCATCAAATCTCTTAAAAGGGCTTAATAGATATTAGTTGTCTTTTTAACCTTATGATAGGAAATTATGTGCTAATAATGATTCTAATAGTGAAGAATCCAAAAATCAGGTGCCTTGATAGAATTCAAAAGGGACATTCCTAAGATAAACCCGCCTAATTTGAACAGATCCATGAACGTCATAATATAGAACTGTAGGGAAAGGAATGTCGCGAATTTTTGGAGAAACTTTCGGTCAGTGTTGGATTGACATGGGCCTCCTTTAGTAGCCTTGCAGGAGACAAAAATGTGGGAGTTGTACTTGATGATTTTTCTTTCAACAATATGATTGAGGTCCCATCTATAGGAAACTTTGGTGGAATTGTTCAGTTGTGGGATGAACAACTCCTGAGCTAGATGAAATTGTTATAACTGCACAGAAAATGCATGTTATGGTCAAGGTACGCTTTATGAATACCTCATAGTTATTTAGTTATATATATGGTGGTACGTATAGAATTTATGGAAAAATATAAAGATCATTAAGGATAACTATTGCAGTAAATGGTTAATAGGTACAAATTTTAACGAACTACTTCATAATTTGAGAAAAGGGGGAAAATCCCCTTAGTTTTCATGAACATCTGACTTCTAGAATGTTATTAATTATTGTGAATTCATCGATATAAACTTTAAAAGAAGAAAATATATATGGCTAAATAAAAAAATTTAAAAGGAAAGAAAAATAATTATGATTCCTATTTTAATTCATATCTTCACATCAACTATGTTCCTATATGTTTCTTTAGGATACAACTGGTAATTTCATATATAAAAAGATTAACTCATGCCTATAATTTATAAGAAACATTCTATCAAAAAATGAATAAAACATATGGAAGAATACTCACTGATTCAGAACAATAGAATATGAAACTGAAGAATACTTGATAAGATAATTATATGCTCCACACATCTTTTTCTCTCTTTTTTCTAAAACCTTAAAGCAATTAAAAATAAGCTTATGAGAGAAGATTATAGATTTGGGGTCTATATATAGAGAAGGAGACAAGACTAATTGCCACAAAAATCTCTTTAATTAATACACACAATCTTAAATGGATTATCTTGTTAATTGCACTCGTCAATATCCACAAAAGTCTCTAAGTAATTTCACTAGATTTTTAAATGGGTTCTTCTAATGAATGTAATTATCTATTTTTAAATGTATATATAAAGGTGGTTATCACATAACTTAGTCATCACGCACTGTAATAATTACACATATTTATTTATTATAACATAATTACAAGTATATTGTTTGATTGCAAAAGTGTAATTACATAATTAAACTAATTTCAAATAAATTTTTATCATAAAAAAATTAAAAGTTGATATTTGATAAGTATGTGCATTTATAAGTGATATTAAATTAGGTATTTAAGATACATATTTTTTTTGAAAATATATTAATTGACAATAAAATATTTGTAACTAATATTGTAAAAAGTAATTGATATATAATTTCCAAATAAATAATATTTCAATTTAATTAATGTTAAAATTTAATAGAACACATTTTGTAAAAACATCATGGACAAAATATTTGATAAAATATTAATATCTATAAATATAATGTCAACGAAATAGGTTAAGAATCATGAAATCACAAATTCAATTTTTTTTAAAAAAAAATTATGATTCAAGTTATAAAATATGGATCTAACATATACCAAAAACTATTGTCACGACCCAACCCACTGGGCCGTGCGGGCACCTACTCTAACACCTAAGTAGGAGAACCCTCGATTACCAAATAGTTAAAGACATGCAGAAGGGTTAGGAAATTGAAGATAAAAGGAAATTCATCAGATTTTTATAAAATAAAGAGCTCTTTAAACATCGAACGCAAAACATAAATAAACAACACCCCAGGAATCTAGTCTAAACAAGTACAAGAGATTCTAAGATTATGAGGTATAAACATGATAACATATGACACAGATGTAACGCCCGTAGCTAGAAAGAACTAAAAAGGAATTTAAAAGAGGAAATAATCATTTTGGAAAGTATAAAGAAAATTTGGAAATTGTTAAGTGTGTTAAAGTTGAATTTTTTGTCAACTTCAAACAATCATAAATCCTAGATCAGGATTAGGTATGTTTCTAGATATCGTAGAAAATATCTTGGAATAATCTTTCCAACGCCGCTGAGTTTGCAGGATTTCGAGTTCGTATGATTGAGATATGCCCATTGGAAGTTGGGTTGTTCGGATAAGGAAATGTCCAATCCGGATTTTTGAAGGGCATTATGGTCTTTTCCATACCCCATGACTTAATTTTATTTTTAGTAATTAATTGGGGTCTAAACTGGTAGGATTCAATTTACGCTTTTGGGAAAAGAGTTAGGGTTTTGAGAGAAGAGAAAAGAGGAGAAGGAGCAAGAATCGTTAAGATCTTCAAGAATCGCTTGTGGATTTCGTCAAAGGGTGATTCCTACGAAGTATGTGAGTTCACACAGCATTGGGTTCCTTCACCCACGCGCCAAACATGTTTAATTCAACGTGAATTCGTCCTAAAAAGTTGAAAGTTTGAATGTTCTTGATGTGTGTTCTTGAATTTACTTTCGTTCTTGAATTAGGCTGAGATTGAGGAGTTTCTTGAGATTGTAAAGTCGATTATTAGAGTTGTTTAAGTTAGATTCTTGTGTATATGTGGGTACCTTAATCTAAAGATATATTGAGAAAGAAAATCGAATTTAGACGAATTGGGGGTGGAAAACGAAGAAGGAAAACGTTGGGCAAATCAGGTGCCCTAGTCCACGTCCCAGATCTTTCCCATAAGTTCACATAAAGTTTCTTCACGTCGCGGAGTAGTCACGGACCGTTCTGCCTCAAAATTTATTTCTCGATCAAATAATTAAAAGCATCTCCGTGTTGCGGACTTACTTCCAAACAGTGATTTCTTGATCTTTTCTCATGTTTCACTATCAAAAAATACTCCTAAACATCATGAGATATTTCCTATAACAAATCACAATCCTTGAATCCATAATTCAATTCAAGAATCAGTTAAAAGTCAAGTCAAGAGAAGTTAAGAGTCAAGTTAAGAGAAGTTAAGAATCAAGTCATGAAAAGTTCATAAAGTCTTCCAAGAGCCTTTTACAAATATTTTAACTTTGTTTTAAGACTTGAGTTTTGAGTTGAGTAAAGAGAAAAGTTTGAAGTTCATTTCTTCAAAAGAGTATATCGGGATTATGTATTCCGAAAGAGTAAAATGTTTTTCACATTTAAGAAAGAAAGGACACTTTGATTTCCAAAAGAGCCTTTGAGCTAGTTTTTCAATAAATAGCCTTTGAGCTAGTTTTTCAGTAAAGAGTATTTGGGCTAGTTTTTAGTTAAAGTGTAAATGCTTTCACAATTAAGCAAGAGAGAAAACTTTGATTTCCAAGAAAGCCTTTGAGAAAAGTTTTTGAGCAATTATCTCAAAACACAGAAGGAAGTATGTTTTTTTAAACATATGAGCTAATATCATATTTTGGGAGTAGTATTGAGCACCGATATGAGGGAGAGTTCAGACAACTCACAGCCTCCATAAACCATGTACCCACTATGGGTGGAAAAGGGTCATACCTTTTAGATGATTCCTTAATGCATTTTAGCATAGACTACTGGATCCACTTAGTAGTTCAGGTTCTATACCCTCGACAAAGTACAGGACGACCCTTGCAGCGTGAGGCAAAATGTTATATCATCACAATAGCTCTTAACTAATGGTTGTCGGTTAGAGAAAATCCCACAGAAGTATTTGTTTTATTATATACATAGTTTATTGTATTTTTACATACATTTCAGAGTTATAAGTATCTTTGCATACGTACAGAGTTGACATCATGTTTTAAACAATTTTTCCTTATATTGCACTTGTTTTAAAATGCTTTATATGGAAATGAGTTCAGTTATGTTGAGTTGAGTTGAGCCAGGCAAGTTCTTCAGTTCCTTTCAAGCTTATGTCTTGTTTTAGAATTCCCCTCGCATACTCGTACATTCAATGTACTGATGTCATTTGGCCTGCATCTTATTATGATGTAGACACAGGTAACCAGGATCAGCATCCAGCGCATCATTGATCCAGTTGAGCACTCAGAGTCTTATGGTGAGCCTCATTGCTTTCCGGAGGAGCCCTTTTAATTGCTTTCAGTATTAATTAGTTCATTAGGATACAGTGGGTCTTGTCCCGACATCCATCTCAGTTGTTTAGAGGCTTCATAGATAGATAGTCAGATGTTAGTTCTTTAGTCTTTTCATTTCATTATGTTATGTTGAGACTTGAGTTTGACTTATTAGCTAGTTGAATGTTTCCTTTATAACATTCTAAGTTTTATATGGGTTATCTTTGTTAAAGTTAAGTCTTCCACTAAGTAAGTAAGCCAAGCCAAGGGTTCACTTGGGGCCAGAAATAATTCTCAAGTGCTAGCCACATCCAAGGTGTAGGCTCGGGGACTCATAGTAGATCCAACCACATGGATGAAAAATAGAAGTTATTAGAGATTATCTTCGTTTTCACCTATGAAACATTATTGACCCTGAAACTAGACTATGCCAAAAAGGCATAGCAAGAATAGTATCATTACAAATCACGCATACTAGTAGGCATCATCGGTCAACTCGATACCCACCGCATAATATAAGAAATCGACTAGCAGGAAACATGCAATAAGACAGTTCATTCCTCCACCTTTATGTCTTCCTACCCTTACCATTTAAGAGTACTTTAAAATATACTGATACACTTGACTCTAATTCCTTACTCGCTCCATTCTTAATCATAGCTTAACCATTCTATCACTTAGAGGAGTTGTCGGATGTAACCACTACCAACCCGGCCAATCACTCACGACATACCCTTACTTCTTCCATATCACCACTCAACCCTTGACCCCATATTACATTCTAACAAGGCTTGCTAACCGTTTCTATATGAATCCCCTTCCAAGGTAAGACCTGTCTACTTAGCATTTACGACACGAACACCTCCCCACTTCTCAACCTTTAAGAACACAGACAACCTATCTAAGGTAATACACAGTAACACTTGGTACCTCTGTCTCCACTTACCATACCATATCCCGGTTGGACCTGACCATTCACAGTCCATTCAGTAACGAGATATATAACAAGTAAACACGACATAATAAACACATATACAAAATGCATAATTCAATTATCATTCAAGAGTACCATAATAATTCTCAACATACATGACAAATAGATATGAACATAGTAGTCGTCAATGGTTCTCTCATGAAACCCACACCCAAATTGTTAGTGTGTCAGAATGTGACACCCAATCCAATATACATGTGTCAGAACGTGAGACCCGATCCAATATACATGTGTCAGAACGTGACAGCAGATCCAATATATGTGTTGGAACATTACACCCGATCCAATATATGTGTCAGAACGTGACACCCGATCCAATATATGTGTCAAAATGTGACACCCGATCCAATAGATGTGTCGCAACGTGACACCCGATCCAATATATGTGTGGGAACGTGACACCTAATCCAGTCAGCACAATCACAATCACACCCATAAAGAACAATACTCATAGACATACAATCAAGTAATGAATTCATGCCATGTATTTGTTCATATACATATACTCATTACATTAGATTTGATTTACATTCCTTATTCTCATACATGCATGCATACAATAAAGCAATTAATAGGCATATATCACACAAAAAAAAAATCAAACCATCATTTACCCCTAGTTCACAGGACGGGGCTTTCCCCTAGGGTACACATCTTACGTAATCACTGTGAATACAGGTACAACCATCCCTTTTTCGGTGCACGAAGGCCTACGCATGAATTCTACCGTCAATTAACAATATACTATGTAGTGAACACAAACTTAAGACTACTTAATTAATAAACTTAGCCCACCTGGCAAGCAGTTGCACATGATTATAGCTCCAATCTGGTTTCCTAACCTCGAGACGGTGGATTTGGTCGAGAATCCGCAAGCTATCGCCATCCTTGCACTAGAAATCTCTTCCTCCTTCTTTCCCAAGCCTAGAGTGGACTTTTGAGGGTTTCTGGGGTGATCCTCGCCTCTTTTTGGTGTTTTGGGAAAAAGTAGAAAATAAGGTTTCGCGTCATTTAAGTTTTATCCAGACCATCCCGCTCTGGCGCTCCCTGTCCCATTGGAGCGTTGATGCCCTAGCGGTATTTGTCTAGCTCTGGCGGGATGATGGGCCCCGTTCTCCCGACGTTTTTACTCTTCTAAATAACGACGATTCGGATCGTTACAACTATGTGATTAAATAATAAAGAACAAACACTATATGTTTCTTTAGGATACAATGTATTTATGTAAGTAACAAATATTGTCTCACCAATTTACATATGTAATTGAGTATAGCATATCTAGCAAATTTTAAATAAAAGATGTACAATTTTTTTTAAAAGGTGGTATTTGTAAATGCATAATGAATAAAAAGGTGTGACCGAAACTACATTGATTTGGCTCAAATTTATCGATACGAGAAAGCATAAAGTGCAGGTTGCATGAGCTGGTTGGATCTTGTGCCAACAACTGTTATCTCCTGTATTCAGATTAGCAAACCAGAAATAAGAAAAGATGAAAAGAAAAACACAAAGAACTATCCGAGTCCACATAACCCACTGTGTGTCCTTAAGAAATTTAATCCCCTCAAGTACCCGAGGTTGCAGATTAATTCCTCCCAAGATAAAACGGATTAACCATTAAAGAAGTAGCGGTACCTCAAACTTCGATAATTTCACCTAACTCAAAATGACAGCAACGAATCACACACAGAGACACGATCGATCGATTTTGTTTTGTAAGAAATGTATGCAAAAGAAGGGAAGAATTCGATGCAGAAAAATGAGAGAAAACCTCTCTATTTATAGCCAACAAAGGGTAAAGGTCACAACCCTTTGAAAAGAAGACAACCTTTCAGAAAGGTCACAACACTTTGGAAAAGGCACAACCTTTCAAATGGTCACAACCCTTTAGAAAGGACACAACCTTTTATAAAGGTCACAACCCTTCAGGAGAGTCACAACTCTTCATTTCCTGTTCACACCTTTAAAACCCAACAACAACAATATAAAGATTGTCCACACAAGGGTTTAGTCATATAACTCAGGGTGACCAGTCGGATATTCTTTGTCAAAAAATTATAATATATATAAAGAGAACAAATTATACGAATTATATAGATCACAAACTTTTTTACATACATATATATATTGAACACCCTAAATAAAATTTCTAACTTCCCCACTACGTCCACAACTACATTCCCAAACTGTGCAGCCTCTTAATTTCTTCCTCTGTTTTTGACTCCAAGATTAAACACAAGCATCTATCATTAGCAAAATAACTCTACTTAATACTTAATATATGTTCTAGTAAGAGATGGTAGCTATAAAAGCTTAGGTAGCATCGAGTCCTAACATCTTCGTTAAAAGATATATTATGTAAATAGAATAAAAATGATTTTTTTGCTTTTAAGTTAATGAATCTTCTTGATATCATTTTATTTTTACTGAATTCCCTTATTTGAATTCCGACTCCCCAATCAATTAATAAATAAAATTAAAATTGATCAAAAAGTGCAGTAAAACTAACTCATCCAACATACAATTAAAATGCCGATCAAAGTGGCAGCAACATAATGACCCAACATCCAAACATAAACTAAAAAGATACCTAATTAATAAGAAGTCAATTACGTTTCATTATACATTTTATAGAGTTTGGTTCTCTTTGATACCGACAGTCAAATTGAAAGTCAAACTTACATCACATGCAATTATTCTGATATATTCATGGTTAAACTGAGACTGATAGTAATAAATAATAGATTTACTATTTTCTTGGTCAATGAAAATGGTAGGTTTATAAAATATAATTATGTCCAAGGTTTTATACTGCATGATATGTTCAGAATGATTTTTGCATGCTTTTCAATTCTGAATTCAAAGAAAATGTTGAAGAAACACTTCATTATTGTGAACAATTACATGTTAATAGTCGTTCTTCGTGTGATGAGAGTCTATGCTCTTAACTGTATGTTGCAGTTAGATTATCAAATTATCAAATAAGTGGAATATTGTTCAAGGAACAATGGACTCTGTGATGAACTTTATTAAAGGGTGAGTTGACTTGATTCTAAAGGTTCGTGAATTTTTCTATAAGATAAAGAAATTGATGTTCAAGTGAGGACTCTCCTCAATCAAAATTGATTCTTATAAAAATGGTTGCATCCTATACTATAAAATTGATGTCGATATAGAATTTTGAAAGCTTTGTAGATACACTCTCTATAAGTGCGGTCTCGTAGAAAGAAATTAAAGTTTCTATTAGGACAGTGCATTATTTAGCTCTGTTATCAAGGTCGAAGAGGCTGTATGCATCAATTAGCTCTACTCTACCTATGAGATGACACTATGAAAAAACATAATCACGTATTTGGTGTCATCCATCAAATGAAGAGTCTTTAGAAGCATTTTGATAAAATTTATTCAAATTTTGCATTTGAACCAAGGAACATTAGGTTAGACTAATGTGCATATGATTTCACCTTACTTTCTGTTTCAACTACACCATATTCATGTTGGTCTTTGTTTATTACATTGTATAATCTTTCGTCTGAAATATGTATGATTAGTCCATATATATTTTTTAATTTTGTTAATACTAGTTATCAACTTATATATTCTTATTTAACCAATTTTTAATATTATACTCTTTTGTATTTGTAGGAAAGAAATTAGGTAGCTGGTCAATCTAGTTTTTCAAGCTAACTTACTTAAAGAAAGGAAAATTCTATGAATGAAGATAAGTAGCTTATTGTCATTCATGGTTGTTAGCTTCTAGATGACATATGGTTATTTCAATCCTTTTCTATGTTCCAACTCTGGAATAATTATTGATTGTACAACAATAACAATTACATGTTAATCTCAAACAAACATATATCAATATATGAACGCCTAATATCGATCCTACTCGCTCTATTTAACCCTTATAACTTGTACATAAGGCAACAAGAAAAGATCGAAAGTCTAGATACAAACATGTGACAAATAACAAAGTAATAGGATCAAGGGTGTATCGTGCTGTAACATCAAGTTATTCCACAGAATACTTGGTGTATAGTGATCAAACCTTCAGTTTAGTAAACCTCCAGAAGCAACACAATGATACAACTACTAGAATTTTAATTACTTTATCTTGTGTCCAAGCCAACTTACACGCAGCTCGACTGATTTCACAAGTTACCTATCACCTCCCACCAATAATATGTACCAGGTAACTGTGTCCACCAAGCCTAGCTAGGAAAAATAAAATGGATCACCTTACACCTAGGTAACTTACATAATCTTTAACAACCAGTTGACTTGGATGCTCAACTGGGAAACGAGATGTGTCATAGATAAAGTGTTTAGTGCACCATCATTGTCCCACCAATCCTCATTCCTGCAAGAATTACATAGATATAGGTTGCATAACCTGGTTTGATCTTGTGCCAACAACAATATAATGATCATCCACATAGAGACTTAGCCATATATAACTCAGGGTAGCTAGTCAGGCATTCTTTGTCAAAATAATATAATATATGTAAATAGAAAAAATTATGTAATGTATATAGATCAAAAATTATTTTCACATATATTTCTTGAACACCCTAAATAAAATTTATGGCTTTGTCACTGTTGGTTATTGTTTTCCTTTATTCATTCATTAGTATTTCAATTGACTTAGTCTTTAACATGTAAGTAGTTGATTGAATAAAGATAGAAGAATCCTTTCAGTTTGTTAGTAGTTGAGTGATGGTAGAAGTTAGTGCTATCTTAGTTTTAGTTTGTAAAACTCTATTTAAAAAGAGTTCAATCATTGTAATTCTACCGAAGTGAATTTGAACATATTGAAAAGAGTCCAAGTTTGTTTTCTCTACTATTTTTTAGTTTCTGTTTTTCCATCCGTCACTACGTCCAGAACCACATTCCCAAACCATATTGTGCAGCCTCTTAATTTCTTCCTATTTTTTTACTCCAAGATTCATTACAAGCACCTATCATTAGCAAAATAACTCTACTTAATACTTAATATCCATGCTAGTGAGAGATAGTAGATAAAAAGGAGCAGGTAGCATCAAGTGCTAACATCTTCCCTAAAAGATATATTATGTAAATAGAATAAAAAATGATTTTTTTTTCTTTTAAATTGTTAATCTTCTTGACATAATTTTTTTTATTGAATTTCCTTATTAGGATTCTAACTCCCCAATCAATAAATAAAATTAAAATTAATCGAAGTAAGTAAAACTAACTCAGTAAACATACAATTAAAATGCTGGCCAATGTGGCAGCAACATAACGACCCAACATCCAAACAGAAACTAAAAAATACCTAAATAAAGAGGTCAATTATGTTTGATTAATATTTTATAGAAGGTTGTTTCTCTTTGATATCAACAATTGAAAGTCAAACTTACATCACATGCAAATATTCTGATGTAGTTCATTGAGAGACTCAGAGTAATGATAGATTTAATAGTTTTTTGGTCAATGAAAATAATATGTTTGTGGAACATAATTTATGGAATGAGATGGTTCAGAATGTTTTTGGAATGCTTTACAATTTTGAATTGAAAGAAAAATTACATGAAATCTGGTGTTAGTAAGTTGAGTAAAGACTACAGATTTCGACAAATCAAAAACTTTAACATAAATGCTACAAACTGTAACGCCCCTTACGAAACTAGTAAGACCTAGCTAAGGCTTTGACTGAATCTATTAGGTTGACCTAGAGCCTCATATGTTAGTTTATGGTTGGAAACATGTTTAAATGATGAAAAATGGCTAGTGAAGTTAGTTTGGTGACTTTAGAGGTCAAACGTCAAGAAATGACCATGACGTCCGGAAACTAGTCTTTGGTGCTAGTGTCTTGTCGTGGTGTTTGGTGTGTTTTTTGAGATCTAAAACCCATAGGAGTGACTCTTATTCATAGATGGACATGTTTAGGGTCCAAACGACAGGGTACGACCCCCCCAAGGACCACCCAAGGGGTTCTTGAGGAGGACCCAACCTTTGGCCAAAAGCTGCCAAAAAACAGCTTGACCTACGAAGGGCAGTGACGGGCCGTCACTTGACCTACACCCCGTAGGTAGGTCTCGTGGGTTGAGACTTAGTCTCCCCACCAAGAACTCCCCAATCCCCCTCTCTGAACCAAATGACGAGAGCACAACATGGGCCGTAACTTCCCTTACGGTCCGTAGGTGGGTGGCCGTAGGAGCTGCCAATTTCCAGCCTTCTAGTCTTCAGTTGCTGATTAGGGATTAAGTTAGTTAATTGACTAAGGACTTAAGGGGTTGTTTAGCTAGTTGATTAGTCACCTTTATAAGCTAGCAAGACCTTAAGCTAAGTCATGAAATCATTTAGAACCAAGACCCTCAAAACAGTCCCCTAAAAAGAGTTTTTAGTTTTAAGTTAGGAGTGAGGGTCAACTTTAGATGGTCATATCTCATAGCTCCAAACGAATTAGGTGGACCATTACCTACCCAATGAAAGGTCTATGAGTCCTCTTTCCAACGCCACCGAGTATGCCCTACTCCGATCTTGGAATAAAAAGTTATTTCCGAAATAGTGAAGCACTGTCACAACTACGAAGGCCAAATGACGGTCCGTGACTCCACCTACGGTCCGTAGGTGGAGGGCGTAGATGCTGCCAATTTTATGAAGTTTTTAGTTAAGAAGGGGGTTAATGTTTTAATTAGTTATTAAGTAGGGGTTAAGGGAGGTCGGTTAGGTGGTTAATTAATGGACTATATAAGCTTATAGGACCCTAAACTAATCCATTAATTCACCACAAGTCAAGACCCCAAAACATAACCCAATTCTTTTCCCTCCCAAAATTCTCTCTCTCAAAACTCTTTCAACTCAAGACTCCATTGAAGTACTTGGAACGAGCTTAGCAAGGGCTTGAAGATGGGAGGTTTCACACGAAATTCATAGGGTTTAACTAATGTATGGTTGCTCTTCACTCTTGGGATCCCTTTCCCCAAGAGGTCTTTCCAAAGATGGTTTTCAAAATCCCACAAATTGTAGATTTCAATCCAAAAACGTAGGTCTTCTTTCTAAATGTTGAATTGTTGTTATAAACTGATTTTGATTGATGATATATGAACAATAATGGATGCATTCATGTAGTGTTGGTGATTTTTGAAGAATCCCCCCATGAGACCCATGTTTCCCCTTCTTCCTCCAATTCTAACCCTAGTTTNATTGATGATATATGAACAGTAATGGATGCATTCATGTAGTGTTGGTGATTTTTGAAGAATCCCCCCATGAGACCCATGTTTCCCCTTCTTCCTCCAATTCTAACCCTAGTTTGTGTTAGATATTAATTGAAGGCTATGAATTGAATGTAATGTTATGTAATTCATGTTTGTATGATGATTTTACCCTAAATTATGTATGATTACTATGGAATTAGGGTTAAGTCTTGAATGGGGCTTTCAAGGCTATGAGGAGATGATTTCAATGTGATTCTTTATGTATTGTTGAATATACTTGCTTAATTCATGTATGATGAAGTTGGATGATGGTTCCCTCTTCCCTATAATCCTAGTTGGTAATTGAGCATGTTATGATGAGATGCAAGGCAAGTATGAATGTTGAGAGATGTTGGTATTATTGTTGTTATGTTGAATTGAAGGTAATTCTTGTTAACACAATATGAATATGCTATGAGTAAAGGTGTTTTATGTGAAAGGCTTTCTCACACATGTACACACACATGAATGAATGAAACTATTGACTAATGTAATTAATGTGAGTCTCTTGAAAGGTTTCCTCAATTGTACTCTAAACTAGTCTATGTTATGCTTGGTATGATGATGTGAAAGGTCATTCTCACATGATGAAGGTTCTTGATGAAAGGTTAATTACTTAGATTGTAATGATGCTATACCTAATGTGTTGTTGTGGTGTTGATGACCTAGTTTCGTCATCCTTAACGCTCTACACCTGAATTAGCTGTGAAGCATGTATGTATGTTATGGTATGATTTTTATATGATTGAAAGGTACTTCTCATGATTATAATGTAATGTAAAGTGAAAGGTTTACTAACTTTCTAAGTGTTTCTAAGGTGAAAGGATTGTTACTCACTTATGAACACATATGAGCTATTATGGTAAGATGTCTACATAAGAGTCTAGTAAAGGCTAATGTGAACTTATGTGATGACTAAAAATGATTACAAAAAGGATTAGATGCTTAGCACCGAAAGGGCATGTAAATGAGATGGAGGTCTCACGTTTAGTAAGTCCGGCTCCCCACATGGGTTTCCTCACATTTAGCAAGTCCGGATTACCCACGGTATGTGTTGTCTCATGAGATGGAAACCCCCACGTTTAGTAAGTTAGGGTTTCTAGAAGCAATCTCCTTGACCCTTAACTATGTGCCCACATAGGACTCTAGCCTAGTGGATCCACCTAGATAGCTATGTACGAATGGTTACACCTTAGGCAAGTGTTAACCCTCTCTTTTCGGTGTGGGAGTAGAACACCAGATTCCATGTAGCTCTCATGGTCTATGTCATTTATTACAATATTTCCCTAATGTAAAAGTAAATGAAGGTATGGAAGGTGTGAACTCTTACTAGGGCTTTCTTAAGGGTTTCTGCATAGTGTAAGAGAGGGTATGGGACTTCTCTTGCACATTACACTTGTGGGATCCTAACGGATGGTTGTAGTAGTGTTTCTCTTATGATTATGATGATTATGACTTATGTATGTTGAGGCTATGTTGTGTATGATCATTATGAAGATGGTTTACCTATGATATGGACTATTTGAATTATGACTAAGATGTATGATATGAACATGTTGTATGAACTATGCCTTAATGGTGTTGTTCTATCTTATTATGATTATTATGAATAATGCATGCTTTAATTGTATTATGTTAATGATTGACTTTTCTTGATATGAACTAATGTTTGTGAATGTCACCTTTACTATGTATATGACCAATGAATAAGACTAATGTATTATAAGTATGAGTATGGTGATCCAAACACTACAACAAAAGTGATATATAGCTACGAAATTATTAGCTACGACATGAAATTCGTCACAAATTATTCACTTTTAGTGACAAAAATTATATTTCGTGCTTAAATACATGAAACACATACTTTTAGTGACGAAATGTAGAAAATCGTTGCAAAGTTTCGTCTTTTAAAGTTTCCCACCAAAAAAAGGATTGGCGCCAAATATTGAATACTATTAGCCACGAATTTAGAGTTGTCAGTGACACTTTATTTTGTCACGAATGATGTTTCCAATTAGCAACGAACCATTTTTTGTCCAAAATATAATTAAATTTTAGATACAAAAAACTTTTGTCACAAAAAAATATATTGATACATTAGTGACAAATCATTTTTGTCCTAAAATTAGTTAAATTTTGAATACGAAAACCTTTTGTCTCAAAAATATACTGATTCATTAGTGACAAATTATTTTTTGTCCTAAAATTTGTTAAATTTTGGATACAAAATTTTTTTGTCACAAAAACATACATTGATACATTAGTGACAAACCATTTTTGTCCTAAAATATGTTAAATTTTGAATACGAAAACCTTTGTCACAAAAATATATTGATGCATTAGTGATGCATCATTTTTATCCTAAAATTAATTAAATTTTGGATACGAAAATTTTTTGTCAACAAAACATATATTTATACATTAGTGATAAATCATTTTTGTCCTAAAATCAATTAAATTTTGAATACAAAAAACTTTTGTTGCAAAAATATATTGATGCATTAGTGACGAATCATTTTTGTCCTAAAATTAGCTAATTTTTGGATACAAAAAAATTTTGTCGCACAAAATATATTGACACATTAGTGACGAATCATTTTTTGTCCTAAAATTTGTTAATTTTTTTATATGATAAACTTTGTCGCAAAAATATATTGATAGAGTAAAAATAAAGTATAATTTGTAGTTAATCATGGTAAACTTTAACTACAAATTTTTGTATTCAATTGTGATATTAGTTTTTGTCAATAATAGTTCAAACAATTAGTGATACTTGTATTGTTGTCTCTATTTACTTATAATTTAGTCACAATGAATGTTTGTCAAAAAATATTATATATGTTTGAATGGCTATGACCTAAATTTCATAGTTGAATGGTGCAATTATTGGCTACAAAAAAATTCTTGGTTATAATTATATAATCACTAATTATAAACACATTTTTAACTAAACAAAAAAATCAGAGAAATTATTTATTAGACCATACTCCAGACAAACACAATATAGACTACATCACATAATAAAAAATATGGTCTAAACATCAGTAAAATAGTCTGAATAAAAATATTACAAACAAAGCTTCCAAAACTATCAAGAGTCTCAACAAATTTTCAAGTACTCATACAAATGTAAAATTCATTGGAGCGATTATAGCTAACAAAAGTCAGATGCTCACTTCTAAGTTGTATTACAATAAAATACGATAGAGAACACAAATTTTTATCATGCACTAAAAAATATATTACAAATTTGTAGTGAGCAATAAATCACTATAGTTAATTTACGGTAATTAATTTAATCCCAACAAATTGATGACTAAATCAGTTAAAAAAATTACTCTTCAAAAATACCAATAGTCAAAACCTCTGCAACAAAAGTTACAATTATTATTATTAAATCATAAAAAAAAATTGTGATCAAAACTCTCTGCAATTCGTTAGTATATTTCTTTTACTTCATATGTGGAAAATATTAAAGTTTAAGATATTTTCTACTAATTAACATGTAGACTTTATAATCAAACCAAAAATACATAGTACCAATAAAAAATATTAACATGTTGTAATAACAGAAGTATATCATTAGAAAGTAGTATCATTAGCCTTACCAACTAAATTTAAACACAACATTCAGTTCAATCATTCTAATATGTTTAAGCGGAATTACATTATCGTAATATCTAATTAAATTAGAAGAAACTTTAATAAATTCAATAAGATTACTAGTTGCGAATGATCTTCTTGTGCACTAGCTAAATTACTTGTGTGACTATCAAATTTAGAACCGTAACCGATACTAAGGAGTAGGATTCAAAGCAAGTCTTAACAATAATTTATATAAAATTGGGCAGAGTTTCCCTTGTTTTTGGGCTTGTCTAAAAATATTCCAGTCTTAGAAATCAATAACATATCCGACCAATATCGCCAAAAACAAGTCATAATAATCATCAACATTCTATTCAAAATATAATAATACTAAATTCATCTCAAAATACGAAAAGAAGTCTAACACTAGTCACAAGTAGATAATGACAAAAGAATACATATGACAATAGTGAATTGACTACTGAAGCGACTTTAAGAGTTAAATAGAAAAGAACGATATCAAATAAATATCTTCTTGCCCGCACAAAGCAATTTCCGCTAACCAAAAATTTGTCAACTCATGCACTCTAGCTAAAGAAAGCATCATCGACGTCACTTGTGATCTCTGTAATAAAATATAGCAGAGAGTGAGTCACTAGCTCAATCAGTAATAACAATTAACTACAGATTTTTATAATAATAATTAAATATAATGAAATAAACACCCTTTTCAGAAATGGTAACAATAATCAGTCTTGTTTGTTTCATATAAGGTATGCTAACCTAAGGTGTGTGATTTACTCAATCTTACTAGCCTAATATTGTGGAATAAGGGTGCAATTGTTACAAAGTGTTGGGACTATGCCAACAAGCATGATCAACTAAGATTAGATGGGTTAACTTATAATATATCAAAAATCAAGTTATCATCACAATGTCCATCCCTCAATAGGCAATTGAGATGGTCAAACAAATTATTGGTACCAGATAGATGCTCAAAGATGGCCCAGTAGCCAGAAGAGGAGGCACAAACATGATTGGTCTAATCTATTTTCAACTACTGAACATAATTGAAACAGTAAGGTGGAAATGCATGATGTTCCAGAATGATGCAAAGCCAAAAGCTACGTTACCACGTGGTTACACTTTCATGGGATGATGCTAACAGCTGACAGATTGATCAAATGGAGAATAAACGTGGAGCCAAAGTGCGGCCTTTATAGAATGACCGGTGAAAGCAGAGACCATTTATTCTTCATGCAGTTATAATCTTAACATATCGTCAAGACTGAGGCAATGGATTAGAAGACCAATGGTTACTTCCAAAGCCTGGAAACAACATTTAGATTGGGCAACTCATAATCGAAAAGGGAGATCACACACTGTCAAGCTTTTAGAATGGTTTTCGCTGAAGCAATTAATGCCATTTGGATAGAGAGGAACTTGAGGATTTTCAAAAAGAGGAGCAGGTATGTAGAGAGTACAGTCGGGGAACTAGTTTGCAATGTTAGAGCTACCAATGGAAATCAACTCCTATTCCAAGAACTCCTATTTTAATCAATTGAGCTAGACATTAAGATTAGACTATGTAAATAACTATGTATACTGATTTAGATAGCTAGTTTGAGATTTAATCATATATAATCTCTCTCTCTATATATATATATATCTGTCTCTGTCTCTGTCACTCTGTCACTCTGTCACTCTGTCTCTGTCACACTGTCTCTGTCTGTGTGTGTGAATTTCTACAAAAAATATCATTGAGAAATAGTTTTTTATTCAACTCCAGAGGGTCAGACTACCATAATTGACATCTCTGTCTCTGTCTCTGTCACTCTCTGTGTGTGTGTGAATTTCTACAAAAAATATCATTGAGAAATAGTTTTTGATTCAACTCCAGAGGGTGTGTGTGTGTGTGTGAATTTCTACAAAAAATATCATTGAGAAATAGTTTTTGGTCAGAATACCATAATTGACATAGCTTAGTTAATATTTTCAAACCACATGAAATTATATATCTGTCTCTGTCTCTGTCTGTGTGTGTGTGTGTGTGAGAATTTCTACAAAAAATATCATTGAGTAATAGTTTTTGATTCAACTCCAGAGGGTGTGTGTGTGTGTCTGAATTTCTACAAAAAATATCATTGAGAAATAGTTTTTGATTCAACTCCAGAGGGTCAGACTACCATAATTGACATAGCTTAGTTAATATTTTCAAACCACATGAAATTTCAAAAATAATCTCAATTATATTGAATCACTTCAGAACAAGTTTAGGTAAAAACAACACTATACTAAGATATTAGTAATATAACGATATCAACAAAAAAAAATAGATAAAACTCCAACTGAGTAATTGAAATTCACAAGACAATATAAAGATTTCAACATAAAGCATATAATAACATATGCAATTTGTCAAAAGAAGTTGATAATTAGAGGCAATGCATGCAGAAAAAAAAACATGTTCATCCATGAGGAAGCCCCGAAACTAAAAGCTAAACACAGTAAAACCATTTTAAACAAGGTAATAACACTAGAATTGTTAGTTGATTCACTATATTAGAGATAAGTAGCTACAAAAAGAGAGGCAAACCTGCAATTTCATCCCCTTCATATACATTTAATCTGAAGATATGGATCCCTACAAGAAAATATAAAAAATAGAAGCTGTTAGTGATGGTGGGAGGGGGGGGGGGCTGTCTCTAAAGTAAAAAAAAAATTGATTTGAGGAAAAAAGGAATTATCCTTTGAATGCATAAAAGAAAAGTAGGGAACGAAATAAATTATGAAGAAAAGATAAAAATAATAAATTTTAAGTACTTATAAGCTACTTGACCTTTACTGGCTATTACCTTCAAGTACCGACAAATAATTTTCACTAAAAGTGATTTTCATTGTAGTGATAAGACCGCTACTTTGACAGTTTTCAAACATGATATACATAATGCATAAGAGCTATTAACATGTAATTGCCTTACTATTACGAGGTTACATCACAAGCCAATATCATCACCATCACTTGTTGTATCAGCTTCATTGTCATTAGTACCATTATTACCTCCATTCTCCTCATGATCACTGATGTACTCTATCATAGTTTCATCCTCTTGGTCAGAATTTTCTTCGTTATAATGAACTTCATGTTCTTTTTGAGCCTCTAATTCAATTACATTTGCATCCAAGATAACTGAATCAACATCATCTCTATGTAGTTGACTCAACATATCCACTGTATCACAGACAATTGAATTACTTTCCAATGACATGTCTTGATACACTTCATCATTTGTAATATGTAACTCATCACTTTCAGTCTCCAAAGTTTCTTTCTCGGGCACATCGTATAAGTGTCTATCTTGAAATTTGAGCACAATTTGCCAATTCTCTCCCAATTTTGGGTCATCAATGTAAAATACTTGCTTTGCTTGAGTAGCTAGTACAAAAGAATCACGTTCATACCAAAATCTTTTAACGCAAATGCTCGTAAATTTTTTATCTTTTTGCATCCCTATTTTCTTGCGGAGATCAAACCACTTGCATTTGAATAAGAGAACTCGATTTTCCTCAACATGCTCTAACTCAAGGATGTCAATTATAATACCATAAAAGTCAATCACCTCATTTTCATGATAGCCTGCAACAACTATACCGCAATTTTGACTTTTACGTAATTCATCGCGACATTGAATATGACACCTAACACCATTTACAATACAACCAGTATGTGTTCTTCCACGCACATCTGGTCCCATTGCCAAAGGATATAATTTCTTGATAGATGTTGACTTTTCTTTAGTATATAACTGCATAATCTATGAGAAAAACTTGTTGCGTTCAATTAGTAAAGAAGAAGAAAAAAATTAAACACAACAACATGATTATTATTTGAAAATCACTTACTTTTCTTTTGAACCATAAAGGAAATTGTTCTTTGTGTTTCTCATCTATATTCACAACAGCTTGGTTCAACAACTCTTCTTTATGCTCCCTGCATTTAATAAAAAAATATATAGAAATAATTAAAATAATAAAATGTCAACATAAATATATAAAATAGAAAAAGTACTTACTGAAGAAAAGGTTCTGCTTCTTCGCAATTATTCAACACATACCACCGAGCTATATCAGAATATTTGTTTGGTATAACATCATATTTTCCATCTCTATATGGCCTAAATCTCTTTGAAAATATGTCTAGAACAAGTTCACCATTGTTGCTAAATCCATCATCATTCCGATCTTCACGATTAAATCTTGTCTCAATGTCAGTAAGATACATAGAGCAAAATGTCAAACACTCATCAATAATATACCCTTCTGCAATAGAACCTTCTGGCCGTGCCTTGTTTCGTACATAACGCTTAAGCTTGCACAAAAACCTCTCAATTTTGTACATCCAACGATATTGTACAGGTCCACCATACATGGCCTCTCGTGGCAAATGCATAGCCAAATGTATCATAACATCAAAAAAAGCAGGTGGAAAGGTCATCTCAAGCTTACATAATATAATAATTATATCCCTTTCAAGTTGTTCTAAGTCATCTCTTCTTAATGTCTTACAACATAATCGTTGAAAGAAATGGCCTAACTCAATTAATGCTAAAGAGACATCCTTATTTACAAATCCACTAAGAGCAATTGGCAACACTCGTTGTAACAAAACATGATAGTCGTGACTTTTGAGTTTAGTGATCTTACCATCATCTACACTTACACACCCTGAGATATTTGCAGCATAACCATCAGGAAACTTAACTGATTTTAAAAATGCCCAAAATTTTTTTCTCTTTTTTTGACATACTATAACAAGCAGCTGGCATTTTATAACTAGAACCATCCTGTTGCAACCATAGTTCTTTTCTTATGTTCATATCCTTAAGATCTAGTCTTGCTTTATATGTGTCCTTACTTTTCCCATCAATATCCAATAGTGTCCCCAAAATATCTCACAAATATTTTTTTCTATGTGCGTAACATCTAAATTATGCTGCAATTTCAAGCCCTTCCAGTATGGTAACTCAAATAAAATACTTCTCCTAACCCAATTCAACTCTTCAGGAAGACGTTTCTTTTTCTTATTATTTCAGTGTTTTCCTGCTCTATAAGTACTGAGTAAATCCAATTGTTGTAAGACATCATCTCCTGATAGCTCTTTTGGTTTCGATCTTTTTCCTTTCTTCCCATTAAATTTCTTGCTTCTTCTCCACGAGTGACTAGGTTCAAGATACCGACGGTGACCCACGTAACAAATTTTACTTCTTACCTTTTCTAAAGATGTATCCTTATTGCAAGTAAGACATGCCATGTATCCCTTAGTGCTCCATCCAGATAAATTACCTAATTCATATAAAAGATAATATATGTCAGTACTAGTTTAAAACCTAAACAATAACATAGAACCTTCAAAAAATAAGATTCTCTACCGCAATGAGTGGATCAATACCGAGATTATGCAATATATTTACCATTACTGTTTTACTATTATTACTATTCTTAGATATTAGTTTTGTTGTTGCTGACAATGAGGGAGCA
Organism: Solanum stenotomum; assembly: GCF_019186545.1. Classification (NCBI taxonomy): domain Eukaryota; kingdom Viridiplantae; phylum Streptophyta; class Magnoliopsida; order Solanales; family Solanaceae; genus Solanum; species Solanum stenotomum. The sequence continues at coordinate 26,659,892 of NC_064287.1, forward strand.
ACTATTGCTAAGCATGAAATGCCTCTTTTAATATCAGATAGTTTGAATTTTGTTGGTAACTTAGCAAGTACTCGGCTTGGTTGTAATGCTTCAGGCCACTGGTCTTGTAAGGATGCATATTATTATATATAAATAAATAAACCCTCGTTCAACAAAAAAAAAATAGTAATTTAAGAACTTACCATAAGCTGAAAAGTCATTTATAGTCCATAAAACAGCAACATGCATCTTGAAGCACTTCCCAGTTGATGCATCAAATGTCTCTACACCATCACTCCATAACTGTTTCAGCTCATCAATCAAAGGACGCAAATAAACATCAATATCCTTTCCTGGTGCTTGAGGACCGGGAATAAGCAGTGACATCATCATAAATGGGTCCTTAAAGCATTTCCAAGGAGGAAGATTATAAGGAGCGAGAATAACAGGCCACATACTATACGATGTGCTCATGTTACCGAATGGGTTAAAACCAATCAGTTGCAAGACCAAGTCTAATATTACGAGGTTCTTGTGCAAATCACGGATGATTTTTGTCAAACTCTTTCCATGCTTCAGAATCAGCGGGATGTCTTAACACATTTTCCTCATCAAGATGTTTTTCTTTGTGCCACCTCATGTGCACACTTGTTTTACTAGACATAAATAATCGTTGAAGTCTAGGCTTTAATGGAAAATACCGCAAGACTTTATGAGGAATCTTCTTATCTTTTCCATTATCAATTTTCCACCTCAAAATACCACAATGTGGGCACTCTTGTCTATCTTTATGTTCAGCCCAATACAACACACAATCATTTTTGCAAGCATTAATCGAAATATATCCTAATCCCAAACCTTGTAACATGTTTTTAGCATCATAATATGACTTAGGAAGTGTCTCACCAATAGGCAACGCCTCTTTTAGTAACTCCAGTAACATATCAAACGATTTATTACTCCATTGATTGTATACTTTCAAGTGTATCAACTTCACAAGAAACGAAAGCTTTGAGAATTTCTTACATTCCGGGTATAGTTCACATTTAGCTTCTTCCAGCAATTTGTCAAACACTACTTCTTGTGCCTGAAAAAATACATTTAAACAATCTTGACATGGGCATCGAACTTTAGAATTTTGATCAAAGTGAGACCGAACAAGCTGCATAAAAGATTGGACACCCTCAACATATCTTTTAGAGAACTTTACTTCATGCATCCAGCCTCTATCCATGATGAACTGCACAAACACATCACTTATCAGATAAATATCATAGAAGAAGCACATACAAGATTCTTTAAAATAAAATAACTACGAAAAAAAAGCATTCCATCAATGATAGAATACTAGCAGAAATAAGCTTCTAGGTGTTTGCCTGTTGATCTTGGAGAAATCTGTCTTTATGGGGAAGGATTAGCAGGAATAAAGTAAACATGAGCAATATGTTTTCATGTTAACATCTTTATTACCAATAAATTTCGATGGCTATACAACTAGGTGAACAATCTGAATCAGTAGGGAAAACAAGTGAGAGTCTAGAATAGTGTCGCATCATACTGTTATTGATGCGTTTGTCGGGAAACAATATTACAGACGCAAGAATGATTAATATTTCTTAATTATTGTTTTAGTTGTTTTAGTCGAACAAAGTTTCTGAGTGGATTAGGATTCTTATTATTTTAGTTTTATAGGACTTTGTTATTTCTAATTTATTAGGACTCTTGCTATTGTAAACCTCTATTTAAGAGAGTTGACGTTATTAGTAAAATAAGTTGCATTTTATCAAGTTTCAGAGATTCGGAACTTTCTCAAGCAAGTTCCCAGGTCTGCAATTCCATGAATGAATTGCGAATTTCAGCAATCATAGGCAAGTCAAGGAACAAGAACAGGGGCTTAGACCTGTCTATTGGACCTAACTTTTCGATCGACTTGATCCAGAACTGGGGACCTTAACACATACCTTCTACATATAACTCTTGATGTTTTCTACGTTCTTGATAAATTTTGTATCTAGTGTTGCATAGAAGAATGATTCAAAAGGGTAACAAGCATCCGTACAGTTCTTTACTCAATCTAAACAACTAACAGAAGAGCAAGCTACTAGGAAAGTTGCTAATGTGTTAAGATTCGAGTTTCAACATTCCTTACTTAAGGATAAGGAAAATATTTAGTGGGGTGTACTGATCCGATTTGAAATTTAATCAAAGTTTTGGCTTCTTAAGAAGTTGTACAGATGGCTATGAGGGTTATACAACTATTTTTGTTAGTCAAGGAGTTACAATTAGTTTATAACATCCGGAGCTTCAAATAGACAGCTATAGTTTCTAGTAACTAGTTTGGCTGTTTCATAATTTTTCTAAATGTATATTTTTATTTTCAGTTCAGCCTTCTCACTGAGAAAGGCTATTTGTACATTTATCTCATTTGGAACTTCTCAATGAAAATATCTCTTGGTTATCTTAATTTAGTCTAGTTTAGTTCATAGTTAGAATTTCTTCTCTGATTCTCACATTGTATCATAAGAGAGATTACTAACAAGCACTTCTCTAATTTTCAAATTGTATCATAAACTAGATTAGTAATGAGCAATGCAGGTAAAATAATGAAAAAATAGTTTTGCACAAAATAAAGAGAATTTAAATATCACTTAGCAACTATAGAAAACTCATGTGTGTTCGATATTGTCTGTTTTCTCCATAGCTTCAGTCGTAGGGAAGCCTATGGTTGTTGATAAAGCAACTAAGGATCAAACTCGGCCAAATGTTGCTCAAGGTAAAAGTAAAGGTGAATTTATTAGATGATTTCCCCGAAGGAAATAAGTTATCTTGTAGATATATTAAAACTGGGAAACTCACAATAGTTTGGAAAACAATTCACTATGACTTTTGCCGAAGTATTGTATTGAATGAAAATTTTAAGAACATTCTCTAGATAATTTTCATGCTATGGAACAGAGAGAATAGAAGACGTGATAACCAAGTGCAAGGTGATGCAAGGGAAACACTTACTAAAAAAGAGGTACTAATGGTTCTAACAATGAAAAAGAGAATTCAAAATGGAATTCTAAAACAGAAAAAAGAGGATGTTGTGTCGCAAGTCAATAATTTGGAGCATCAATCAATTACTCTCGTGGTTGCAAAGCAATGTGTCATGGCTGGAGCTTTAGATGATTATCAGGATAGTGTTCATATTATTGATCCAGCCATGATTATATTGCCGAAACTCGATAAATCTGGACAGCAATAATGTGCAACTGAATCTGTGAAAAATAGTGTCGTTGCTGGTCCTAAAGAAGCTGATGAAGGTATGAAAAATGCAACTAAGCATGTTATTTCTGTGAAGCAATTCTTTGATGAACAAGGAAATAACAACATTGCAGTATTTTAGTGATGAGTGGATTGTGGCCTCTCAGAAAAACTGGTGGTTCTAAGTCTCCAAACAACCAGTTGCACCATCAAAACAATGCACATGTTTGTTTTGATGGAAGTAACTGTGTAGATGAAGGTACATAGTTTAATGTGTTGCGAGATGAAAATTTTGGACGACAATTGATAGAGAATGAAGCAGGAGAAACGAATGTAGACCAGGTAGTTGGCAAAGATGCCCAGGAAAAATGCACTTCCTCAAATATTTCTCCATATGTAACGATAAGCAGGGAATAAATTACTTCGGATCATTCTACACCATCTTTGATTGACGTGAGTAATTCTAAACAAATTTGAAATGAATCAAGTGTTGCTGAAGTGTGGAATTTTAAACAGCTCACAACAGAATGAAAAAGATTTGAAGATGCTACTATCGAGAAGGAGCAAAATCTGAATGAGAGGCAACTGGCAGCCGCTAAGGATAATGTTAAAAAAAACTGTTTTTCGGCACTTGTGGCTGCTATTTTTTATTTTTTTTTTGAAATAGAAAATCTCAAGGCTAGAAAATGTTCAAAGGTGCAATGACAAACAGACCAAGAAAACTAACAGAAGTTCTTCTCACTCAGCTCGGGGACAGCGTATTGTGGCTGGAATCCATGGTTTTTAATCAACCAAGTCTCCAACCTACGGACTGCCTCTATACCATCAAAGACCTCACCCCTCAAAATAGGTCCAGGATCGTAGTAGACACCAACAGCGGAGTATATTGAATGTACATCATGGGGTATATTTCAAGAGGTTGAATTAAGTTACTACTACAATTTATACCATCAAAGAAGTAATATTTTACATTTCAATGGCTAACAACGTTCAGCCTCGCAAACAAACACCAAGAAAAAAACCCACACTTGCAACCTTTGCTTTATTATTTGCTGCTGAAAGTTTAGACCCATTACCTGTCCTGCCTCATTAAATTATTTAATAGATTTTCATCCCGCCCCCACCCTGCCCTATTTTCATCCCTACTTACAGCAAATCACTTCATAAATCAAAACTCAGTATTCTATTGAATATAGAGGAAAAGTACAACAAAGTTTAAGGAGAGAACTAAATTGAAGTAAACGAGAGAGTTACCGGAGAGAATTGATGGTGACAAACCAAGAAGGCGAAGAGAAAAGATGCAGCGTCTAAGGATGTCAGCTCCGGCGTCTTAGGATGTCAGCTGCGGCGGCGTTTCTGAGAGAAAAACAAGAGACCACGCACAAACCCTTAATTAATGAAAGGGGTAGCCTTTTTTCTTTCAGAGAAGATTAAAATAATTTTTTTATGGTATCAGTTTTAATAAGAACCTAATTGTAACTAATGTTATGTGGAAACAAAATGCTAATCACATTAAAATTTGCTTATTCGTTTATGTTATGGACACACAAATAAATTAGGTATTTATAATTCAATTTGATTTATTTTTTAATTTAAAAATAAACTTTATTTATTACATCTGAATTTTGTTATTTTAGTTTATTTTGGTCTTTTGAGATCTTTTTACTACACATAAAATTCAAATTTAGTCAATTCACTTTATTTTGGTCTTTTAAATCCTTTTGAAGATGTCATTAATAAACTTTATTTTGGTTGTTGCTATTTTTTCTATTTTGTGAATACTAAATATTCGTATTATAATGTCAATTTAGAGTACATTATAAACTTAAAATCGATACTAGCTTTATTATTTTGGCAAGTCATATGTTTTTTCATACTAGTTCTCAGACACGTGCATTGTATGTGTATTTTATGCTAATTAGTATAATCTTTTTAAAATAATAGAGCAGGAAATAAAGAGATTGACCAGATGCGAGAATTCGAAAAAATGACCAAACAAAATAAGTCAGATAATATAAAACAAAGTCTCAAGATTGAAAACGCAAGCAATGAACAACAAAGAACAAAAGAGAACAAAAATTATTAAGTGTAGAACAAAGGTCAAAGAAATTAGTATAAAAAGAATATACCTTTGTTGAGAAAGTGCTAAGAATACACCAAATATTGAGTATTTAAAAAAAAAACAAAGTATATAATAATTTGACAATAGCCCAAAGTCATTGAGCTTCCTAGATCAAAGTGATTAGATGAATCCAAAAAGATCATTGATCCCAACTATTGGAACTTTCACCACATCTCCGTTACCCAGGTCCACATAAAAAAATATTTTAAAGAGAAAAAATCATGGCGTTAGTGATGAATGAAAATATTATCATTGATGTTCGAGAGATGATTGGTGTAATTCATGCTAGTGCCAAAGTTAACAACAAGAAATGTATAAAATCATAAGCTCTACGATATAGGTGCTCTGTTGCATTACCAAGATTGAAGAAAGATCCATCATACTACAATTAGAAAGTTTTGAACAATTTAAAATTCCCACCTTGCTGAAGAAAACATCAAACATGTTAAAGGTAGATGACGTCCCTTAACACATCAAGCATATTTAATCCAAAATTCTAAATTTAATTTTGAATATAGATGGATGGTAACCTATTAGAATCCTTGCAACTAAACTAAACGGTCATGAAAAGTACTTGAGAAGCAAGATAATAGTTAATTTAATTAACCAATTCCCACAAACTTTATCCTATTATAATTAAATTTGTACGTAGTTATACAATTTGACCTATTTGTTTGGTTAAATTTCTCTACATTAGCTACAAACAAACTTGTCGTTACAACTAATATAATACATAATTTTACTTGAATTACATACCATACTAGTGATTACATTATACCTTACTTATTCTACGTTGTTTTCATATGGAAACATTTATTTATAACTATTGATCATAGTTGATTGACCTTAACTCATCAAAATACCACCCTTTCAGGCATTTTGAATAATAGTTTCATGATGAAAAGTACTCCCATTTTGTGTTAGCGGCCAATTTGGCTAGATCGCATAGTTACATTAATATTTTTTTTCATTTTGTCTTTACTTGTATATCCTATTTTATTCTTCACCCTAACTTTTTATAGATGCTCTACCCCGTACTCTATTTTTCTTGTAGGGTTATCATTCAAATTGTTGATATGTGACATTATGTAACGACGAAAAATAATACAATCCAAATGTTGTATTCATTAAAATAATACAGTACGATACATAACATACATAATGAAACAATACTTAACAAATGTCAATTAAATAATATACAAAACCGCATCAACAACAAAATAAAAACTAATTATTAAAAAGCAAATTCCAAAATCAGAAGTTAGAACACTAATTACCAAAATCAAAATAAATTACTATTATACGGAAGACTCATAAAAGGAGATACACACACCAAACATTGGTAATTAGTGAACTTCTCCTACATTTTAATTTGGGCTTGAAATCTTATTTAGTTAAGAAGCAAATGGTCTGGCCCAAACCCGGACCAGGCCCAAGCATTTGTATGCTATCTAATTAGGAAAGTAAGTAATTTTTCTTTCTACAAAGAAACACCAAAAATCTTCGATTCTCTCGTCTTCTCCTCCTTAAGCTCCCAGCTAATCTACTGATAATGCTCCCTGAGCTCTCTCCGATGAGCCACTGTCTCTACTTCCTCAGATGAGCCACTGTCTCTACTGCCTCAGATGAGCCACTGTCTCTACTTCCTCAGATGAGCTTCCAATTTCTTCATGCAGCTAAGTTTCTAGCTTTACAGATGTGCTCAATGTTACATGTATGATATCCACTTCCTTCATCTATTATGATCTATACTTTTGTATTGTTTCATTCACAGCTTAGTGTTGGATATTGTAAATTTGACCAGATTTATTTCATTATTCAAATTAGTGTTATGCTAATTTTGGGGGCCAATTTTAGCTAGACAACACAAAGATTGATGTGCACTCAAACAGACAAGAAAGAGTATTATCATTCTTAGGCGACCTTTTTTTTCTCTAAAAATGGCTTTTAATTTTTTATCTTATTTCAAAAGTTCATTTTCGAGTTTCGACACTATGTACGAAATTAGGCTCATTTTGGAATTGATTTATCTGGATGCTTAGTTATGTACATTTATACCCTTTTGAAATATATTAAAATAATTATTAATGTTAATAATATACAAAACTCAGGTTGGTCGAGCACTTCTCCACTTCCTAAGTTTCAGGGTTAATGGGTTAATTGGAGGCACAACTTCCTTCACTTCTTCAAATTTGCCCACCAAAGAAAGTACAGAAAGCCAAAAAATGGAGAAAGAAACTGTCTTTTGGCGCTTAATTTTTTTAGGTTTTTGGCTCCAAAATAATTTCAGAATAACCACTATATATTTGAGAAGTTTCATTGCAAAAAGAATATCTGAACCTGGACAAGAAGACCAGGTATGTTTCAGTCTTCCCACTTTATGTTTGAACAAAATTAAACAGATCGTTATGTGCAGTAATCATATATTGAATGATTTGTTCATTGATTCTTTGTGGCACCTCCATTGACCTTGCTTTATTTTTGTCTCATAAGATCATTTAGAAGAATACTCGAATTTACTGTGTAGATTACAGTTTCAAGTGGTGTGCATATTTACAATTGGTGTGTGACACACACTAGTGAAGTATAACACTATTCAAGCTTCTATTTAAACAACTTCTCATTTGTTTTGTCGTATATTGATGTTCTCCCCTCAAATTTCTAGGGAAGAGAGGATGGATTGTGAAAACAAGTATTTAAAGTCTGTCACATTATGCTTCTGGAACTTGACACTTAGAATTAAGATAGGGTAATGGAACTTTCTATCAAGATGAACCAAACCAAAATATTTATAGATGAATATTATGTAGGGCAATTTGTTCTTGGTTAAGAAAATTTTATTTACACCAAAGTGGGAACTACAAAATAAAACAGGACTAACCCCTGTTTCTCATAAGTTTCAGTTGACAAAAAATAATAATACAATTTGAAGTACCAACTTCACTTCTGTCTATCTATTACAAGTGATGTCAATACTATCCTACGACATTTTAGCTAATCAATTTGGTATAACATTTGAGCTCCAATCCTTCCAGTTCTTGCGGCTTCTTTTGGTGGTAACCTCGAGGCATATGGTTGAGCACACCTAGAACAGACTACCATGACTTCAGGAACCTCCCCCTTATGGACAACTATTTCTCTTGCCACCCTAGTCTCCTGGTAGTGAGTGGCCTCCCTGGAATCTTTTCATGTTCTTTTCCCTCCATATTAGTGATACTACCATAGAAAATAGGCAGCCAATGATGCTTCACTTTCTTGAGTCTTTTCTTTTTCCATTTTATGCTCAAGTGACCTCTCCCTTCCCGCTTCCGATCAATCTAGGTTCACCTATCTAGCACAACATTCTGGATCACAACTTCTGGGTAACGTTGCATTCAAAGAAAATGTGGTCAATGGTTTCTTCAGTAGTATCACAGAAAATACAAGGAGAAACAAATATCCCAAATTTCAGCAGTCTTTCTAAAATGGCTAATCTTTTTTGCAAGGCCAACCAAAGACAAAACTTATGTTAAGGATGAACATTGAGATGAACTATGAGGCTTTCCCATGGAACTTTTGGGTGCTATGGAATCATGGCTACATATATTTTCTTGATAAGGAACTTACCCATAAACACCATACTGTCTAGTCTCTTCACTAGGCTTTCTTGCCATCAATGTAGAATTATTTGGGATATGACACACCTCAATAGAATATGTCTTCATATAGTAATTTTTGAAATCAATAGGCATTTCTTCACGAGGCTCAATATTTATCAGATCCACAACCTTTTCTTAACACTTCAACTTATCTAAGTTTTCTGAAAAGTTTTTGCCTTGAAATTTGGACATTTCCTGCGTATATCTATCATTGATATGTTATACTGGTTCTTTAATTTGCTAGTGATGATTCAATAGTTCAATTAATATTTGGACAAGAAGATAAAAAAAACTTGTATTAATAAATAATGTGTGTGAGACTTTCCAGTTTGATAGTTTATGTTCTTTTTAGATTTTTTGTTAGTTGTCAATAGTTGGTGCTTGTGTATAACTATTTTTGTTCAACCAATTGATTTTATATCTTATGAACATACTAAATTTACATATTGTGTTTTGGTAGAGTTCTGTAAATCAATGGCACCGGGTGGACGTGTCTTTAGACAAACTACACTTACAGGGGAAACGACTCAAGATACTCAATCAATGGATGACTCAAATAACCTTACTCATGTTGTTAATACAGGTAATGTTTTATGATATTGATTACAATTAAATTATTTCGTTATTGGCCAAGTTGGAATCGAAAATGTTACCTATTGAAACTTCTATTAAAGTTAAACTTCTAAGAAAAGATATGGACATTAGCTTAGTATCTAAGGATGGTGAGAATGATGTTGGGAAAATGAAGTAGTAGGATAAATGAAATTGATTTTGTTCACTCTAGTGAAAGTTATTCAATCTCGGATGATGTGTGAATTTGTGGATTTAACTCATGTAGTTATATTTACATTTTATAAGAACTGCTTCATGATATCACTCATAATCACACATGTCTTTTTCTTAACATGAAAGTCTTCATCTTGTGCCTTACTGCCATATGTACTATTTCTTTTTAGATTTTAGGTGGTGTTTCGAACTGACTCTTTTTCATCAGATGATTTCACTAGACTTAAGAAAGGTCGTGGAAAAACTAGAGGGAAAGGTCTTGAAAAAATGAAGAAGACTTTGGGAAGCAAGATGAAAATAGAAATTCTACTGGGCAAAGGAAGGCCAACTAAACCAGATCAATCAGCAAAGCTATCCAATGAGTTGGGGATAATTGCTCGAAACTTTCTATTGCTTCCAAACAAGTGGAACTCACAAGAGAGGACAAAGATGCAGCACTAATTAGATGTCATGTAAGAATTATGTACTCTAGTAAATTTATTACATGGTAGTGATTATACTAAGGCCTTTTCGGATACTTCTATTACTCATCCATCTGTTTTTTTGGGGAAAATCTATGATTATATCTATCTCTGTTGATATCTAGTAGTAGTTCACCATTGATCTCTTTCTCTTTATTCTGTGAGATTCATATTTTCTTTTAAATTTAAAAGAATAAGAATCTTATTACCAATAGTTAATAAACTAGAAAACAAACAACTAGTACATCAGCTCAACTACTTGCTACTAAAACAACAACTAGGGGCATACATTCATCTCTTCAAGCTAATTCCTTCCTAAACTATTTCTCAGGGATCCTCTAAATAAACTAGAAAAAAAGAAAACTAGTACATCAGCTCAACTAATTGCTACGAAAACAACAACTAGGGGCATACAGATTGCTACTAAAACAAACAACTAGTACATCAGCTCAACTAATTGCTAGTAAAACAACAACCAGGGGTATACATTCATCTCTTCAAGCTTCCTTCCTAAACTATTTCTCAGGGATCCTCTAAAGAAGATAGAAACTTGTGGATCAGTATTTTCAACATGAATGTAAGCTTATGCTGCCAGGGACATTTTGTAAACTACTACAACAAACTTTTGCCTTTAGCTTGTTCCTACTCCAATTTTTCAGCCCATTTAAATGCTTTTCTAGGTACTCCTTGTTAGTGTAAAAGTTTACTTCATATGGATCTAGAGTACTCACATAATGAACTATAATTATTATTATCTTTTGATAAAGTAAGAGATTGTATAAATGATATCAAGAAGATGCTTGTAAATCAGTAGTTTCTAAAGAGGATGGAAATTTATGGATCAGTGTTTTCAACTTGGATCACAAATTTATTCATCTTAATCGCAATATTTTAAGCTTATGCTACCAAGGACATTCTGTAAACTACAGTAACAGAGCTTTTGCCTTTAGCTTATGCCTACTGCAACTGTTCATCCCATTTAAATGCTTTTTAGGTACTCCTTGTAAGTGTAAAAGCTTACTCCATATGACTCTAGAATACTCACATATGGACTGTAATTATTATTATTTTTTGATAAAGTAAGAGATCATATAAATGATATCAAGAAGATGCTTGTGGATCAGTAGTTTCTAAAGAAAATAGAAACTTGTGGATCAATATTTTCAGCCTGGATCATAATTTTATACATCTCAATCAAAATATTGTAAGCTTATGCGGACAAGGACATTCTGTAAACTAAAGCAGTAGAGCTTTTGCCTTTAGCTTGTGCCTACTCCAACTCTTCTGCCCATTTAAATGATTTTCTAGGTTCTCCTTGTTAGTGTAAAAGCTTACTCCATATGGCTCTAGAGTACTCACATATGAACTATAATTATTATTACTTTTTGATAAACTAAGAGATTGTATAAATGTTACCAAGAAGATGCAGCTTAGATAGTTAAAAAAACAGTGAGATTGAAGTTAATTATGATGCTAGGAGATGTGATGATTTTTATTTTAATATAACAGGGATTTTGATCATTTTTTTGTGTCTTCAAAACTTATTTGATTTTTTAGGAGAGGTTTGAGATTAATTTGGATGAGCATTACGTGAAAGATAGTTGCGAGGATATCCTGAAAAATAGAAGCAGGTAGTGGCGTTACAAGTTAAAACAACTATTTGAAAGTGCACACTCCGAGGAAGAAGCTCGTAAAATTGAAGTGCCAGAGTTGACCCCCGAAAATTGGAATAGGCTTTGTGACATGTGGATCAATCCACATCATAAGGTAATTTAGATTCATTTTATTGTCTTTGTTATTAAAGTTACAATATTTCTATTTTTTTTTAGAAACGATGCGACATAAACAAGGTCAATAGAACTAAGCTTAAATCTAATCATTTCATGGGGTCAAAAGCGTTTGTAGCGGCTCGTGCTGAAATGGTAAGTTATACCCTTTTTATTCTTTTAACTAGTAAAAATTTAGTACTATTTCAGTTATTTTCTTATTATATAGGGTGGGACTAAACCTGAAGGAGTAGAGCCTGATAGAATCGATTTTTACAAGCATACTCATTACACGAGTGAAAAAGGATGGTCTTCTCTACAGGCTGAGACTCATTATGTAAGAAAATTAATATTTATACTTCATATACACACTTCATTTGTCTGATTAATATTCTTCTGAAGTTGTTCCTTTTCCTTTAAATAGTATTCATATTTTTATGTAGAAAAACATGATTGATTTGAAAGATATATATACTTCGGGAGATTCTTCCATGACTATTGATGAAATTGTGGATACTGTTCTTGGTACAAAGTCGGGATATATAAAAGGCCTTGGTTATGGTCCAAAACCTAATACTACAAGAGCTACACAAAGGAGAACGGCAGAGTTAGAAGACTCTCTCAAAAAGGCGAAACAAGAAGCTGCTAGTGCCCAACATGACTTACAGAAACGATTAAATGCAGCTGAAACTGAGGTAGAAAACCAACAGTCGCAGATACTAGACCAGCAATCTCAGATTCAAGACCAACAGTCACAAATAAAAGCACTAAATTCTCAGTTGGACACTGTAGTAGCATGCCAAGAAGACATATTTAGAAAGATACAACTCTTTGCTCGCTCATCGCCATCAAGGTTAGAAGTGATGCAAACTTATATGAGATTTTCTATTTGATTTTTTTAATAAATATATAAATATGTAACATTTAGTATCTAACTTTGCATAGAATTTTTTATGATGCAGCGCTCCATCAGAAGGCTGACTTAAGGTATATTTCTATTTTTATTTTGCTAACTCAAACTTCATGTTTAATAAGTTGTAGTCTATACAAATTCATTTCATTATGATGTACAAGTTAATACCTTACCTAAAACAGATCAATATTAATCATGCCCAATACTTTAAATTTCAGTTGCTTCTAATGTTACTGGAAAAAGTGTAGAAAATGATATAGTACATTATAAAGGGAAGCATTGCTAGTAGCTAGAGATTAAGAGGAGATTTCCTTCTTATTACAAAA